>NW_020525450.1:485000-668016 GCF_003368295.1 Carassius auratus | reverse complement strand
TTCAGTCGAATTTCCTTTCAGGAATGCACCTGTTAGGGGCGCATTTTTCTCTAGACAATTAAGTCTCAGACATAATACTTCAACAGAGGGACAGAGTGAGATGAGATGTCTGACAGTTTTTTAATTTTCTGTTACCCATACAGTTTTGTAAAGTCGTGAAACTATCCATATTTACTCAGAATTACTTTTTTTCTGTATGAAAAAAGGTTTTGAAGTGTTTGGAATTTAAAATGCAGGATAAATAATAATTCCTTTTTTACTGTCATTTAAAAAAATCACCACGTCAAAACCATTCAAGCTATCCAAAATCCATTGGTAATTTAAGTTCCTCAATGTTTTTTCAACATGTAGACAAAGTTTGGTGTTATAGTGTTACTCTCCGCTGAGCAGTATGCATTAATTCACAGCTAAATGTAAAAAAAAATCACATTCAAATCAAATAGCCGACTTCCTGTTGGTCGTAGCTAATGACTGTGAATTAGAAAGTTGTCCGTCTTAATAAGAACAATTATGTACCGAGTTTGGTGTCTGTAGCTAAAACTAACCCCCCCACTTTTGACAAAGGTGGCGCTATTAGAGTGCCTCTTCCACGCCTCTTATGAACTTTTGCCAGTGTCTAGCTGTCACTAATACTGATATGTGTTCTGAGTTTGATGAAATTCTAAGCATGTTATATGCCTCAAAATCACCTGAGAAGTATTCCAGTTTGGCATGTTGCCACGTCAACAATATTATCAGATATCAATATCCCCCCAGCAGATTCATATCGGCTGTGTTTTTACATTATTCTGATGAAGTTTGAAGCAAATCGAGTAAAAATAAGATGCTGAATTCAAAGCATTTTTGAAAATGACACACTTCCTGCTGCCAGTTGGTGGCGCCATAACTTTGACTCCTAATAGTCACATATATGCGATCAACATCATACAACGAATAATCTAAGTGAAGTTGATTAAAATCAAGAAATGTATGTGGATGGTATTAGACACTCCCTGTTACTCATTTCTCACCATAATTTCAATGCCTCGCCACGAGCAAACCGTTCGAGATATCAAAAATCCCCTGGCAATTTTTCATCCCCAATGTCTTGAGATCATGTTGACCGAGTTTGGTGGCAATCGTGAAAAAAACCTATGACAAGTATTTCAAATTCCAGAGCATGCGCTTTTTACATAACTCTAAATAGTTGACTTCCTGTTGGGCGGAGCCTATGACATGCAATACGCAAGTTGTTCGGCACGATGAGATCTATATGTGTACTGAGTTTCATATTAATAAGTGCAAGTATGTGTGAGCTATACATCAACATTTATGACTGTGTTCCAGGGGGCGCTGTAGAGCCCCTGTGACACGCCCGGGTCCCAGCCTCTGCAGGCTCCTTAAGGCCACAGATTCCAAAGTGTGCACAAATTTTCAAGAGTTTTTGAGTATGTTAAGGACCCCAAAAGCCCCCACAACTTTGACGACAAATATGAATAATAAACCCCAAATAGCCAACTTCCTGTTGGGCGGAGCCTATGATATGCAATACAAAAGTTGTTTGTATTGATGAGTTCTATATGTGTACAGAGTTTCGTATGTCTACGTGCAAGTATGTATGATATATGGCCCTCAGTATTCCAGGGGGCGCTGTAGAGCCCCTGTGCCACGCCCGTGTATCAGTCTCTGCCCGGCCCTAATGGCCGCAGGTTCCAATCTGTGTGCCAATTTTCAAGACTTTTTAAGCATGTTAAGGGCCCCAAAAGCCCCCGAAACCTTGAAGAAAAATAATAATAATAAATAATAATAATAATAATAATAATAATAATAATAACAAATAATCCTAAGGAAAACAATAGGGCTCTCGCCCTCCAGGCTTGAGCCCTAAATAACAAATAATCCTAAGGAAAACAATAGGGCTCTCGCCCTCCAGGCTTGAGCCCTAATAATAATAAAAAATAATCCTAAGGAAAACAATAGGCCTCTCGCCCTTTGGGCTTGAGCCCTAATAATAAAAAATAATCCTAAGGAAAACAATAGGGCTCTCGCCCTCCAGGCTTGAGCCCTAATAATAATAATAAATATAGCTGCAAGCAGCGATGTCGGGCTCAAGCCACCAATGCCATCGCCACCCCGGTGGCATCAGGTAAACTGTGCCCAGCGGGCACATGCATTCACAATATCCCTCTGGCAGTGAGGTTTTAAAGGATACGGCAGTTAAAGGGTTAATCCGAATCATCTAGACTTTAAAATCACATTCACAGAACAATATATATGTATAACTTTAGTAACACTTTACAATAAGATTCCATTCATAAACATTATGTTAACATGAACAATATTTATATAGCATTCATTCACGTCAGTTAATATTCCAAACTTAAACATTAAAACATTGTTTTATTGTGATTTTTTTCCAAGCACATTTTACCAATTCCAAACCATATCAATCTTAATAACTACCATTATTTTTTTATTTAATCATTTATGAGTGCTATACAATAGTCCAGGAAAGCTGGAAGAGAAAAACAGGTCAAGAAGAACTGACAAAAAGAATTGCAAAATAATTAGGAAATAATGTGAAGATTAATTTTTAGTCAATTCTGCAAGACAGACTTTCAGGAAAGGATGTGGAATAAAAATGAGCTCCTAAATCTTAATCCCAGATTCTGGAAGATATATTCCTCAAACCATCGAACAAGAGGAGGTGGTGCTGGTCCTTCACGAGTCACTCTAATCTGTTCATAAAGCCTATATATAAAGACTTAATATATAGTATTTCACAATACTTCATGGTATTCTAATTAAATCATTTTTTGGAATCTTAAGTCTCTCAGAGCCGGACACCGAGTAATTCTGGAGACTCCAGGAAAGTGGCAGTTCTGTAAAATGTTGGCGCTGGAGACTAAATGCACCCTGATAGTTTCACACCTAATTCACTTAACACACACACACACACACACACACATTACCCACAGTGACAGTGGGACTGAGTGACATCAGATGTATGATAGTTTTTTAATTTTCTATCATCCATATAGTGTTGTATAGTCATGGAACTATTGTCATGAGACCAGTCATTCTGAGGAAATATGCCTCAGAATGACTTGTCTTCTATGTGTACATTTTTTTTTAAAGTGTTTAGAAGCTGCACTTTAAAAAAATAAAAATAAATTTACTGGTTCCTTTTTTACTATTATTTAAAAAAAATCACCACGACAAAACCATTCAAGCTATCCAAAATTCATTCACACCTGTTCTGTAAGATTAATTCTTTAAACAGTGGTAAAAGAGGATGTGGTGCTGAACCTTCAAGAGTCACTCAAAACGTATCTGTCCATAAAGCCTATAAAGAATTATTCTTAATATACAGTTCACAATACTTCAGCTTGTTATTCTAATTAAGTGAGGGTCATTTTATCAGTAAAATACATAAAATACATATTATTTTATTTGAAAGATTTCTATAAATTATTTAAATCATACTCGTTTCTCCAATAATTATTTAAAAGTAATCCTATAGCTCCCTCAGGTGGCCATTATAGGTACTAAGAATTGCAAGCTTGATTTATAAGTTATGATAGTTTAAATTTTATGCTGGCTCTTGAAAATGATAAAGCTATGACACTTACTGTGCTTCCTTCAAATGAGGACTTCTACTTATATAAAAAATTATGAAGAGTTAGAATGAAAAATTGTAAAGATATAGTAAAATAACTATTGTATTTGTTTATGTTACTTTAATAAATCTCTATGGCAACACCATTTAAGCTATCCTAAACCCATTCACAATTTAACATCTCAGTATATTGGCATCATGTTGAAAAAGGAGTATGGAGTAGTATGAGGAGGAGTATGAATTCATTTACAGGCTGATTTTATCATAAATCCACAATAACATTTCTGAGTTCTGTATCAATCTGTGTTGTTGTTTGTTTATTTTTATCTTTTATTTTTCAAAGGAAGATAACTTACTCTCCTTTTTAATAAATGTGCTTATAAACCAAGGACAAGCTATTTATAGCTGTATTTATAAACTGCTTACTACTGACTATTAATATTGGGACAAGGCTTTATAAAGCATGAACTGACTATTTACTAATGAGTGCAGTTATTATAAAGTGTTATCAATGCATTTGCTAATGTTAACAAATTAGACATTATTTTACAGTGTTATCAAATCCTTAAATGACTCATAAGCATTTGTGAAAGTTCTGCTTGTATTACAGCTTAGTATTGATCTGTGAGCTGAACAGATTTACTGTTACATCCATGAGATTATGTAAATTCAAATAAATATAATGTCACAGGATGTCATAGGTCAGTATCAAATGAGTTTGAAATTATTATTTGCAGCACAAATAAGGGTTTTTTTAGGATTTTTAAAAATCCCTAAAACTGTCAGAAAAAGGTTAAGGCCTAAGCTATTTCTATGTGAGTGGCTAAATTTATTTTTGTTTTTATAGTTGTAATACACAAACTATGAAATTATACAAAATGTATAAAAAGGTAAATAAATAAATACGCACACATTAAAAAAGCAGCCAAGTCGAATGAGTTTCCTTTTTTATATAGATTAAAATTGAAGACAGAAGCAAGTGGTAAATGTGGTCACTTTAATATTCAAATCCAGTAGATCCAGTTTATGTTCACGTGGCTGTTTTCGTTTATAGTCGCCAAGCTATTATGTATTTTGAAATAATCTTGTCCGTGATGTGTTCGTTCGTACGACGAAAGCCAGAATCCTGCAGCTGGAGAGATATGTTATTCTGCCAGTCGCGCTTTCAAATAGTCTTGCACTCTTAAACAGGTCACAAACACCTGCATTTAGCTCTTGTTGTGTTACAATGGGTTTATTGTGTGCATTTGTGGTAATATTTTATTTAAAAAAGCTCTTAAACAAGAATAAATTCGTTTGTTTTGAGCTGGACACTGTACGCGCTGATCGGAGGCGGTGATTTCAGATAGGCAGGCACAAATATTTCATTTTCACACAAACAGTTCAAAAACATCTTAATTTAGCTCTTGGTGTGTTCTAATTGGTTGATTGTGTGATATCGCTGTAATAATTTATTTTTAAAAGCTTTAAAACAGGAATAAATTCGTTTTCTCTGAGCTCTTTACTCCAGACGCTCGTGATCACAGCGGTGATTCATCTCTCCTATTTCTCACGTATCTCTGGCCAGAAATAATTTATCCATGAGCCCTGAACCGGTAATAATCAGATATGTTGGTTTAGCTTGTCAGTGTGAATTAAATCTAAGTATTTGTTTGTATTTTTAACCGATTTAAAAGTGAAAGTAAAAGTTCGGGAATTGAACCTGTAGGGGCGCTATTTCTCTCAGACAATGGAAGTCTAAGCACACACACTCAAACAGAGGGACAGAGTGAGATGAGATGTCTGACAGTTTTTTAATTTTCTGTTATACATACAGTGTTGTAAAGTCGTGAAACTATGCATATTTCCTCAGAATGACTTTTTCATCTGTATGAAAAAATTATTTGACGTCTTTGGAAGCTGCAACTTAAAAATACAATAATGATTCCCTTTGTAAGGTCATTTAAAAAAATCACCACGGCAAAACCATTCAAGCTATCCAAAATCCATTCACAATTTAAGTTCCTATCAGAAATACTGATGTGTGTTCAGAGTTTTGTGAAATTCTAAGTATGTTATTTGCCTCAAAATCACCTGAGAAGTATTCCAGTTTGACATGTTGCCACGGCAACAATTTTTTAGATATCAATATCCCCCTTGCAGATTTATATCGGCTGTGTTTTAACATTATTCTGATGAAGTTTGAAGCAAATCGAGTAATAATAAGATGCTGAATTCAAATCATTTTGAAAATGACACACTTCCTTCTGCCAGTTGGTGGCGCTATAACTTTGACTCCTAATAGTCACATATATGCGATCGACATCATACAACGAATAATCTGATGAAGTTTGATTAAAATCAGGAAATGTATGTGGATGGTATTAGACACTTCCTGTTTCTCATTTCTCGCCATAATTTCAACACCTCGCCACGAGCAAACCGTTAGAGATATCAAAAATCCCCTGGCAATTTTTCATCCCCAATGTCTTGAGATCATGTTGACCGAATTTGGTGGCAATCTGCAAAAAATCCTATGACAAGTATTTCAAATTCCAGAGCATGCGCTTTTTACATAACTCTAAATAGCTGACTTCCTGTTGGGCGGAGCCTATGACATGCAATACGAAAGTTGTTCGGCACGATGAGATCTATATGTGTACTGAGTTTCATATGCATATGTGTGAGTATGTGTGAGCTATACATCAACATTTCTGACTGTGATCCAGGGGGCGCCGTAGAGCCCTTGTGCCACGCCCGGGTCCCAGCCTCTGCAGGCTCCTAAAGGCCACAGATTCCAAAGTGTGCGCAAATTTTCAAGAGTTTTTGAGTATGTTAAGGACCCCAAAAGCCCCCACAACTTTGACGAAAAATATGAATACTAAACCCTAAATAACCAACTTCCTGTTGGGCGGAGCCTATGACATGCAGTACGAAAGTTGTTTGGTTTGATGAGATCTACATGTGTACCGAGTTTCGTGTGTCTACGTGCAAGTATGTATGATATATGGCCCTCAGTATTCCAGGGGGCGCTGTAGAGCCCCTGTGCCACGCCCGTATATCTGTCTCTGCCCAGCCCTAATGGCCGCAGGTTCCAAGGTGTGTGCCAATTTTCAAGAGTTTTTGAGCATGTTAAGGACCCCAAAAGCCCCGTAACGTTGGAAAAAAATAATAATAATAATAAAAATAATCCTAAGGAAAACAATAGGGCTCTCGCCCTCCAGGCTTGAGCCCTAATAAATAATCCTAAGGAAAACAATAGGCCTCTCGCCCTTTGGGCTTGAGCCCTAATAATAACAAATAATCCTAAGGAAAACAATAGGGCTCTCGCCCTCCAGGCTTGAGCCCTAATAAAAAATAATCCTAAGGAAAACAATAGGCCTCTCGCCCTTTGGGCTTGAGCCCTAATAATAATAAAAAATAATCCTAAGGAAAACAATAGGCCTCTCGCCCTTTGGGCTTGAGCCCTAATAATAATAATAATAATAAAAAATAATCCTAAGGAAAACAATAGGCCTCTCGCCCTTTGGGCTTGAGCCCTAATAATAATAATAATAATAAATAATAATCCTAAGGAAAACAATAGGCCTCTCGCCCTTTGGGCTTGAGCCCTAATAATCCTTAGAAGAACAATAGGGCTCTTCGCCCCTTCGGGCTTGAGCCCTAATAATAATAATAATAATAATAATAATAATAATAATAATAATAATAAACAAAGCAGATACAAGAGGGTCCTCACACCATCGGTGCTCGGGCCCTAATAAAATATCGACCCATACGAGCTCCCTGCAGTGGAACAGAGACCTGGACCATTTACCTCCATGCACACATATGGACATTGGGAATTATATTGTTTTTGGTTTAAGTTACTACACAATGCAGGAGTTTAAAAGCCACTAGTCTTTGGAAAGTTACGAGGCTTTCTGCTGTGGCTGGGTCCATCTACAAGGCTCCAGGTGATGACAACAGTGTTGCACTGGCCAAAGTTAGTTTATTCACATGCGTTTTAGTGTGTTGTAATTACATTGCATTTAGCAGACACTTCTTGACCAAAATGACAAAGTAACTCAAATAACTGTGACTGTTTCGTAAACACTAGATTGTAACGAGATGTTCAATGTACACAAACGTTTCCAACATCTCACTCTCAATAACTCGTCGCACGCAGTGGAAACCCCAGATGTGTTCCACTGATATAATTCCCTCCCCAGGCAAACTCCCAAAGAAAAGTTCCATGACTTTAATGTTATAGTATTTTAACTTGCGAACAATAATAGAGGAACAAAATTTTGTGGAGTTCACTAACCCATTCTTATTATGAAACACAGAGAATTTGTAGCAGCATATAAAAAAATAATACAATATAGGAAAGAAAAGAAAGCAAATTAAATGAAGTCAATTAATTATACACACCAGTTACAATTCTCACAAGATTTCACAGAGATGTTATTGATTCTGTGTTGAATTCGACTGCTTTCTGCACTGTATCTCCCAGCGCTGTGTATAACGGTGTTTCGTGATTGAGATCAGCGCGTGGCTCTGGCTCGAGCAGATAAACGGTCCGCGCAGCCTGAACTAGTAGCGCGGATTCCTTCCGCTTTCGTTTTTTTTATCCAATGTAGCTCATTGCAAGGCCTTTTCTTTAACTGAATGTGCATTGCGATGACATCAGACATCAAAATTTCGGAGTTTGCTTGATTTTGCAATAAATTGCAAATCGCAAAATTGCTAAATCCTGGAGGGACTGTATAATTTATAATAAACTATCACTTCATAAGAATAAAGACTAACACTAACTGACCAGATGTGTTGAGATATATTATAGACATGAGTGTCATTTACAGTACAAGCACTCTCTCCAGATCATGTTCTTGAGTTTCTGTGTTAATAGTCTGTGAGGTTTAAATGAAGCAGATGAATGAAGCCACACATAATAAAACAAACACACACACACACACACATGAGTGAAGAGGTATGAAAGACTACACCATCCCAGATACAACTGAGAATGAAAGACCAAAGAACAGCAGGACTACGATCTTAAGCTGGTTTCTTCTAAATATCTCAATCCTCATAGACAGGGTCAATTTCCACAAAATCAGGACCCAAAGGGTTATTTATTTATATTGTATATTGTGATTATTTATATTGTACAACATTTCTAGGGATATTAGGGGGAATACTGAATCCAAATCTGCTGTATATGAAGCTCAACAATGTCCCAAAACACCTCAAAATTAAGAAATTCAAAATGGCCACCACCGCCAGGCTGAAATCTATTTTTCAGTGTATCTTTTTGACTAAACAAACTTGAAATAAATGTGCTTTTGTAAGTTTTCCTACATGGGCAATTCAATGCCATATTTAGATTTGAGATGTCATGTGAAGAAAATGCTTAGATATTGCAAAAAGTTTGTTTTTAACTATGAACATGAATGAAGTTATTATTAATATTATTATTACCATTATTGTTGATATTATTAGGCTACATTTACTTTGTATTTTGTTTTTGAGGTCAAATGTACAAACAAATAAAGTTACGAAAAAAAGTTACAACCTTTAAATGTTCACAGGTTTACACACATGGGGAATTTAACATCCTGTCCTGATTTAGATCAAGTGTCAATAATCAGCATAGGTGACAGAGACATTATCTTTGGCACTAATTGACCTTGTGCATCCATCCCATTTCATCCACTGGAGGAAGATCAGGATGTGGCAGGTGAGCTTGGTTCCAGATTGTCGCTTGATAGTGTGAATGCATGATATGAAACTTTATTGCATCTGAGATTGGAGGCAGAGTCTCTTTGCAAAACATCCACTCTTGCTTTGTTGCATATGCCGCGTTTCCACCGAAATTACCCGGAACATTTTTACCAGGAACTTTTTTTCCCAGGAACTTTTTTCCCCCCAGACCTGTTGCTTTCTGCGTTTCCACCGCGGTGTAAAGTACCGGGTAGATTAGGCAAATGACTGGTGACGTAGGTCCGCGCGCGTTTCTCAATACAAAGTACCTCTGATTAAAAAAAAACAAAAACAAAAAAAAAGTACGCTGATTTTGGACGTGCATCATCGGTAGGTCAGACTTTGTGCATTCGACTGGGGAGTGTGATGTCCGCAACGACGCAAGTCCGGTAAATCTATAAACAGCAGCGTAATTATATATATATATATATATATATATATATATATATATATATATATATATATATATATATATATATATATAATACTTGATAACTTCAGTCAGCTCGTCTTGCTACTGCAATTTTCCCTACTGTATATTTACAATAAAACTAAATATGATATCAAATACCACTGCCTCCTTTCGTTTTCATTTACGCATAATAACAGCTGCAGAAATGTACTTAGTTCAGGGAAATGTGTATATGCAGCCATTACAATGAAACGAAATATTATATAAATTTGCCTTTTTTATTTTCATTTTAACATATAGATAAATTGAATACAGACCAAAGAAAACCTGTTAGATATACCCCGCAGCTGAATTATATGTTATGTTTAACCACTAAAGACACATCAGAGCCAGCGGCACATATCAGAAGGTCTATCCCAGGAGAGGCTGCAATCTGCGGATACATGAGAACTGAGCTCCCGCTGATTGAGTGGAGCTCACCGTCTACGAGATCGGCGAAACACATGTTTAAATAGGCGCTGTCTTTATAAATAAACCACAGATTTGAGTTTTAAACAACTACATTCTCGCCTGAAATACTTTTAAAATTACATTTCATGACACAATAACAGTAATATTTGAAAATGATCCGAATAAATGGTGTTTGAACTCATCCAATGCTGCGTCAACTCAGATCGCTTTGGCTACAGCAATTTTTCCCTCGGTATATTTACAATAACACGAAATAGGATATAAAGTACCATTGCCTTCTTTCGTTTTCATTTAAACATAATAACAGCTACAGAAATGTACTTAGTTCAGGGATATGTGTAACGTTATATACAGCCATTACAATGAAACGAAATATTATATAGACTTGCCTTTTTTATTTTCATTTTAACATATAGATAAATTGAATACAGACCAAAGAAAACCTGTTAGATTTACCCCGCAGCTGAATTATATGTTATGTTTAACTACTAAAGAGACATCAGAGCCAGCGGCACATATCAGAAGATCTGTCCCAGGAGAGGCTGCTCTCTGCGGATACATGAGGACTGAGCTCCCGCTGATTGAGTGGAGCTCACCGTCTACGAGATCGGCGAAACACATTTTTAAATAGGCGCTGTCTTTATAAATAAACAACAGATTTGAGTTTTAAACAACTACATTCTCGCCTGAAATACTTTTAAAATTACATTTCATGACACGATAACAGTAATATCTTGAAAATGTTGATCCGAATAAATGGTGGTTGAACTCAACCAATGCTGCGTCAACTCAACCAATCAGAATGTTTAGCGCCAAAGTCCCGCCCCCGAAAGTTCCGGAACTTTGAAAAAGTACCACCTCGCCAGCAGGGACTTTCTGAGGGGCATTTTTTTACCCGGAACTTTATTTAGTTCCTGGTTCCTGCGGTGGAAACACACCAAGTACCAGGCCAAAGTCCCTAGTTCCTGGGTAAAGTTCCTGCGGTGGAAACGCGGCTATATATTTACCTTGGGCACACCATACATCTTACAGATGCATTTCTCTGTTGAGTTCACAATATCTTCTGTGAGAGGGCCCTTTCCAAGGCCAGTAAGATCGGTGTGATGTTGCTCGAACACTTGCCAGGCTGTTTTCTTTCCATGACCGCTGAACTGAGACACACTATCACAGCTATTGATTGCATAGAATGCAAGGAGTGTGTCCACTTGATCATCAAAGAGTGATGATCGAATCTTCGATCATCTCTCTCTTGCGACAATGCGAAAAATGGAATACAGTTTTAACTTGCCAATGTCATGTACTGGAAAATACTTTGGTTCCTTTGATGTCCCAGCTTTCATGTAGAGATGGGTACATCCAATTCTGTCATGATGTGCTAGAAGTAGAAGAAGCACGTCTGTGTCATGCATTGACACCACTATTGTGTCCATAGGAGCCTGAATGCAGTGCAAAATCAGTCGTGTTTCAGCCTCCTCATGGTCAGCACTCAGAGAGGAGATTTCAAGTTCTGGATCTGATGACTTGACAGTGGTCGCTTCAGCAAACCCACCTGATACTACAACCACTGGCTCATATTCTGGGCTGTGTTTTATCAGATGGTTTGAGAGTAGTTGAGCGAGATCTGCTTTGTTCTCTTCCAGTGCCATGAAGCTTGAGCTGGTCTGCTGGAAGTGGAACAGAGTAATTCACGATCTCTCTGCATACTGGTCGGTGACGCTGTTTACGCTTCTTTCTTGTGCCTGTTTTGATGGATTCGTCATGGTACCTGTCAAAGACTACATAACCCTCTGGTACTTCTCTGCCACCTTCAACACTGTGTCAGCAAACTTGTTGGCATAGTTGCCAAATATTGTGATGTCAGGCGGCTTCCCAAGTGCCATTACAAGTGATTGGCCGACGATAATAAAGCAACTGGGTTCCTAAAGGGGCACATCTGCAGGGGTTTGGATCTGTTTTGTCAGTATATTTGCTAAAACAGATTTGTTGGTGGAATGTAGACTGCCGTTAGTTGCAGCCAGAGATGGCGGGATGGGCATGAGTTCATGCTGGAGAATATTTTCCAGGTCTACCTTGCGACCTGCTCTGTAAGCTGTGATGAGCCTTTGTAGAATCTGCCTGTCCACTTTGATGATGTTTTGTTGTTCTTGGAATATTGCATGACTTCATACAAAGAGGCAAATGTTTTGGCTTTGTTCTTTCGAATGGGTGACTTCAGATCCAAGTGCTGGTCACTATCTGGAGGTTCACACAGACGTTTATCCACAAACACTTTCATTTGTGCCTTTCCAAGGTGTTCTGCACCAAGCAGAAATTGTTGAATCTGTGGCGTGACCACGTTCTTGTTGATAATGTTTTCTCGAGTGTGTTGCCACCATCTTGAAACACACCATGCTCTTTTAATGATTGACATATACTGCTTTCATCCACATCATCTCTTTCCATTCTACTCTGTGCACTCTGAGTGTGTGTACTCATCGTCTTCATCATCTGTTGTCAGTCTCAGCATCGATGTTGCCTGAGAAGCTATGACTGTTCTCAGATTATACGACAGTGTCCATCTACTGAGGGATGTTGGTATCCTGGTAAGGGATGCACAATCATGATTTTTCATGGCCGATTCCGATACCGATGTTTTACAAGCAAACTGGCCGATTCCGATACCGATTTTCGTTTTTTTTTTTTTTTTTTTTTTATCTTTAAGCAACAAACAAGAAAGAAGGAAAGTGTGCATAAACAAGATGTTTATTTGGTATTTAATAGGCCAGACTGGCTTTTGGCTATTGAAAACAATAACCGTAACCATCTGAAATTAACAGCAGTAACTGCACAGTAAGTAGCCTACATTCAATACAAACATAGATGGTACAGACATCAGCATTTAGCTTTTGTTTTTGAATTGGGTTGAAACTACATAGAACTGGCCTTAAATGAAAAGATTAACTGTAACCATGTGAAATTAAAGGCAATAACTGCATATTTCTACAATCCAAACACCACAATCAACACACATTCAATGAGATGTTTCCTAATCAGCATTCAGTATTTTAGTTTTTAAATTTGGTTTTAAATAAAAAAAGGTCTTTACCAGTGAGACTAAATAGAAGTATGCTATATAAATACATTATTCCAAAATGTTAAAATCAAATAATGTTGGTGCGAATAAAACAAAGATGCAAAGCGTTTCATTCATCCAATTAAAAATACATCAAATGTGTACACGGTCTACTCGTGTTCAGGGCACGGACCGGTACAGTATGCTCGCGCAGCTTCAGTGCGAGCAGGAAAGGGGCTCTTATTTGTGCGTCAGTACACCAACAGCTGTTCACTTCCTGCTATCTGTGCCTCAGACATGAAGCCCCACATTTCCAGTGCTGAATGGCTGCCTGTGTCCTGCGCACAGATTTCGAAATACTTCCACACATAGTGAATGATTACAATGTAGTATGTAGCACGTGGGCGCACTTCCGGAAAAATCGTTCGAAAAAAAAAACCATAAACCAAAAACCGGCAGCAAAAACTGTCCGGTTCCGATTTATGGCCGGTCAACCGGTGCATCCATAATCCTGTTGATACCTACTAGGCCATCACTCTTTTTTCCTGTAGCATTTAGCCACTCTGTACTTTGATCCGCTGAAACCTGATTGAAGCGTTGATCAATGTGTTTTACCACAAAGTTGCCTTTCTATAACTCAAGGAGGATTTCTGGTGGGAGAGCAGACATCTCAGCCAGGTACACAGTACCCCATCTGGCATAGTTGATATGATTGTACCTGAAGAAGAAGGGCAGCATACATTTGAAAGCATACAGGTGGAGATCCCACAATCTGTCACGTTGCGCTCTTGTGAAACAGAGTAGGATGCTGACCATAGTCATATAGTCCCACCAAAATGCAGCATTCGTGTCATTAACTGCAAGTGATGCAGAAAACTCTTTCCTGGCCTGCTGGAATTTGTCTTTGGTCAGTTTGTCAACCATTTGTGCAATGTGATCAGCATCTATGGACTGGCAGAGATCTGCGAGTTCAACTCTCAGTGTAAAAATAACCTCATCCAGATATGTGCAAAGCTGGGGAAGTCGTGGCCTAGTGGTTCGAGAGTATGATTCCTAACCCTAGGGTTGTGGGTTCGAGTCCCGGGTCGGCACTACCACGACTGAGGTGCCCTTGAGCAAGGCACTGAACCCCCAACTGCTCCCCGGGGGCCGCAGCATAAATGGCTGCCCACTGCTGAGTGTGTTCACAGTGTGTGTGTGTGTGTGTGTGTGTGTTCACTGCTGTGTGTGTGCACTTTGGATGGGTTAAATGCAGAGCACGAATACGGAGTATGGGTCACCATACCTGGCTGAATGTCACGTCACTTTTTTTTAAGCTGTGGGAGTAGTAGTTGCCAAAGAGCCTGCAGGGTAAGCTTGTGGGTCCTCATAGCACGTGCAAACCCCTTTCCTGCCATGACATGCTGAGCAGCATTTGTTCCCAGAAGATCACACTTGACCAATAGCTCCTTCTGGCCAGAATCAACCATGTGTTGTCCTATCACAACCAGGAAGTTCATGGTAATGTGAAGGCCTCCAAGGCAAGATATAAGCACGTCCTTGTATTCTTCTACTGACCACTTCAATTATAGCAACTTCCGATGAAGTGCTTCATCCACTGTCAGAATGACATGCTGTTGTTCCATTGATTTGGAGACAAGGAGCACTCGCTTGATGACTGTGTTCAGTGTATCGAGTTCAGATGCAGGAGCCTGGATGATATGTAGGTACCCTACTGTAGTTTTCTCTCGGTTGACTGTGCTTGCCTTTTGATTATACAATGCCCATGTAGGCTTTGGTTTTTGAGATGTCCTGGACATGAAAAAGGCCATGTATGTAGCTTGTGCTTTCTGTGCTGCGGGACATTGTTCAGATGACTGTGTGAAACAGTCTGCTGCTAATACACCACTGATTGGCAGCTGTGATTCCTCTCTTTGGTGCAGATATGATATCAGTCATTGCCTTGGGGATGTTGAGGGTGTCTGACCTGGAGTAAAGATCAACTCCTTCAAGGAGATCACCTTCAGGTGGACCACGTTGCCAGGCAGCCACTTGAGTGGCATGGAATGTCCCTTTTCTATCCAGAGTGTATTCGTTGATGTCAACATTGTCCATTGAGAAATGAACAAAGCGACCCTTTACCAGATTTTGTGGAATAACGGCACCATCCCCCATGGTCTCCAAGGTTGTCTTAGCCAGTTCAGTGTCAAGTTTTATTACCTCACGGTAACTCATAACATGACCTGCCTGGTGAAACATGTTCACCAACTCCTTCGAACATGTAGCTTGATGAAGGGTACAGGCCAGTCCAATGTGCTTCGGAGTGAGGAACTTGTCTCCACTAGCTGTGTACATAAGATCCTGTGCAATGCTGAGGACTCTAAGCTGTCGTTTGGCTGTGTTCTTATCATAATCTTCAATGTCATCCTCCAGCAGGCACTGACCACCCAGTAACAAGTTGAGGAACATGTACAGGCTGTTGGGTATGCTGTCTATTGCTCTGTTTTCACTGATGTCTATCCCTTCTTGTTTTGGATGTGAGATCATATCTCTTCGGATCTGCAATGCCACATGGACCATGTTCAGGAACATATCTTGATCCTTATGTTTGAATGTAGGAATAACTCAATGAATATTGGAGGTGTCGTCTTTCAACATTTTCAACATTGTTGATACTGGAATATGCCGGTATTTGGATGGAACCAAGACAGTACAAGGTTCATTTCGAGACTGATCATGCAGTACAACAAAGTCGTATATACCTTCAAGACGATCATCTATTTGTTCCTTGGAGGAGTTCCTTCGGCTTAGAAATCTAGATGGTATATCTAATTGAGCCTCATTAGCTAGAGTACCAGTCCCACACATTTACAAGATCCTGAATATCTGCTGATTTGCTGATAGTTCAATTTCTAGGCAGATCCACTCTAATCACATGTCTGTGCCCGGAAGGGACTTTGCGTTTGGTCCAATGTTCAAACCTGGTCTTGCAAGTCATGTGATAACTTCCTTCTGAAGCTATAAGATCATTTACACAAGCTAGTCATACTCTTAAGATTCACACTTTGCTGCTTATAGGATTCTGCTGCTGAATTAAATTTCTTTTATGAGATGTGGTTTTACTTGTGATAATGATAATAATAATAGATGTTTCCTGAGCAGCAAATCGTCATATTATAATGATTTCTGAAGGATCATGTGACAATGAAGACGGGAGTAATGATGCTGAAAATACAACTTTGACCAAATAAATAAATGACATTTTACTGTAAACAATGTATCACAGCATTACTACTTTTGTAGGTTTGGTGAGCAGAAAATAATTATATATATTTTTTTAAATCTTACCGTTCAAAAACTTTGGGACTTGTAGTGTATATTAAAATGTTTAATAATTCATTCAGATTAATTAGACACTTTAACATAGACTGCAGCAATAACATTTTGTCACACATAAATTTTATTTAGTTCAGAATCGTAGGAGAATCGTGATCTCTATATGAAACCAAAAAGAAATTGTGATTCTCAATTTATCCAGAATCGTGCAGCCCTACTAGCTAGCCTCCATTTTGTTTGACAATACTTTAAACGTCAACAAGAAGTGACGTCACCCAACATTACGTAGAGCATCTTTAACCCTTTCACACGTAAATTTTTAATATTCTGGCTCACCCCCCCAGTGTGAGTTTTTCAAGGCGACCATTATTTACAATGTGTCACTTTATGGTTTCCATGGTGATGTGTCATTGCTTGTCATGTGACAGACCTCAGCATGAATGATGATCTGCTTTTATGTCATTTTTCCTTTTTTATTCAAAATATTCACAAATTTGTGATGCTACGGCATGAAATATCTGATAATCCGATTGTCAAATATATGCAAGTGGAAGTGTTTTGTTGTTTAAACACCTTTATAAAAATCACATTAGTTGAGCTGTATGCGCGATGGGTAGGAAAATCGAATGCGATTTTCATGCACATCTCATCAGTAAAGACGCTCCTTTAATTAGAAGTATTTTCTCCAGCACCTGCGTTCAGATCAGGGTTGCCAGGTTTTCACAACAAATCCTGCCCTGTTGCTTCTCAAAACTAATCCAAAACTAACCGCGATTCCAGGAGGTTCCCAGATAAAAAAAAAATTGCTTCCCGGGGTTAAAATATACGTTGTTTTTTTGGCATGGTTGTCTAGTAAAATATTTGATAAAATATCAAGTTATTGGTATTGGGGTTGCTTCCATCCGCGGACATGAAAAACTACAGCAAACTTGGCAACACTGGTTCAGGTGGAGCGGCAGTTACTACACAAGAGCCGTAGTCTACCGACAACTAACACAAATTCCCTTTCAAAATCGACAAAGAATCGCCACCGATTTTAAAATCGATTTCGTGTAGATTGTCAGTGAATTACGGCTCTGTGTAGTAAATGCCAACCTATGTTGCCAAGTCTGTGGTTGTTTTTCATGTCCGCGGTTCGAAGCGACAATACCAATAACGTGATATTTAGCCCCTAAAATGCGAATTTTACCAAGCCAACCATGCCAAAAAACTTAAATTTTAACCCCGGAAAGCAATTTTTTTTATCAGGGAACCACCTGGAAACGCGATTGGGCTAGTTTTAAACTAGTTTCGAGAAGCAACTGGGCAGGATTTGTTGTGAAAACCTGGCGACCATGATCTGAACGCACATGCTGGAGATATACTTCTAATAACAGGAGCGTCTTTACTGATGAGATGTGCATGAAAATCGAATTCGATTTTTTGCACAGCCCTAGCGATGGGAGTCGCCATCTTAGTTTGTGCCATCTCACACCGGTGCGATCGTACGCTACAGGGAGCAGCCCAGACTGATCACACCGGTGCGATCGCACGCTACAGGGAGCAGCCCAGACTGATCACACCGGTGCGATCGTACGCTACAGGGAGCAGCCCAGACTGATCACACCGGTGCGATCGCACGCTACAGGGACCGGACCAGAATGATCACACCGGTGCGATCGCACGCTCCAGGGACCGGCCCAGACTGATCACACCGGTGCGATCGCACGCTACAGGGACCGGCCCAGACTGATCACACCGGTGCGATCGCACGCTACAGGGACCGGACCAGAATGATCACACCGGTGCGATCGCACGCTCCAGGGACCGGACCAGAATGATCACACCGGTGCGATCGCACGCTACAGCGACCGGCCCAGGATGATCACACCGGTGCGATCGCACGCTACAGGGACCGGACCAGAATGATCACACCGGTGCGAACGCACGCTCCAGGGACCGGCCCAGAATGATCACACCGGTGCGAACGCACGCTCCAGGGACCGGACCAGAATGATCACACCGGTGCGATCGCACGCTCCAGGGACCGGACCAGAATGATCACACCGGTGCGATCGCACGCTCCAGGGACCGGCCCAGAATGATCACACCGGTGCGATCGCTCGCTCGCTACAGGGACCGGCCCAGAATGATCACACCGGTGCGATCGCACGCTACAGGGACCGGCCCAGAATGATCACACCGGTGCGATCGCACGCTACAGGGACCGGCCCAGAATGATCACACCGGTGCGATCGCACGCTACAGGGACCGGCCCAGAATGATCACACCGGTGCGATCGCACGCTACAGGGACCGGACCAGAATGATCACACCGGTGCGATCGCACGTTCCAGGGACCGGACCAGAATGATCACACCGGTGCGATCGCACGCTCCAGGGACCGGCCCAGAATGATCACACCGGTGCGATCGCACGCTCCAGGGACCGGCCCAGAATGATCACACCGGTGCAATCGCTCGCTCGCTACAGGGACCGGACCAGAATGATCACACCGGTGCGATCGCACGCTCCAGGGACCGGCCCAGAATGATCACACCGGTGCGATCGCACGCTCCAGGGACCGGCCCAGAATGATCACACCGGTGCGATCGCACGCTCCAGGGACCGGCCCAGAATGATCACACCGGTGCGATCGCACGCTCCAGGGACCGGCCCAGAATGATCACACCGGTGCGATCGCACGCTACAGGGACCGGACCAGAATGATCACACCGGTGCGATCGCACGCTCCAGGGACCGGCCCAGAATGATCACACCGGTGCGATCGCACGCTCCAGGGACCGGCCCAGAATGATCACACCGGTGCGATCGCTCGCTCCAGGGACCGGACCAGAATGATCACACCGGTGCGATCGCACGCTACAGGGACCGGACCAGAATGATCACACCGGTGCGAACGCACGCTCCAGGGACCGGACCAGAATGATCACACCGGTGCGATCGCACGCTCCAGGGACCGGCCCAGAATGATCACACCGGTGCGAACGCACGCTCCAGGGACCGGACCAGAATGATCACACCGGTGCGATCGCACGCTACAGGGATCGGACCAGAATGATCACACCGGTGCGATCGCTCGCTACAGGGACCGGACCAGAATGATCACACCGGTGCGATCGCTCGCTCGCTACAGGGACCGGCCCAGAATGATCACACCGGTGCGATCGCACGCTACAGGGACCGGCCCAGAATGATCACACCGGTGCGATCGCACGCTACAGGGACCGGCCCAGAATGATCACACCGGTGCGATCGCACGCTCCAGGGACCGGCCCAGAATGATCACACCGGTGCGATCGCACGCTCCAGGGACCGGCCCAGACTGATCACACCGGTGCGATCGCACGCTACAGGGACCGGACCAGAATGATCACACCGGTGCGATCGCACGCTCCAGGGACCGGCCCAGAATGATCACACCGGTGCGATCGCACGCTCCAGGGACCGGACCAGAATGATCACACCGGTGCGATCGCACGCTACAGGGACCGGACCAGAATGATCACACCGGTGCGATCGCTCGCTACAGGGACCGGACCAGAATGATCACACCGGTGCGATCGCTCGCTCGCTACAGGGACCGGCCCAGAATGATCACACCGGTGCGATCGCACGCTACAGGGACCGGACCAGAATGATCACACCGGTGCGATCGCACGTTCCAGGGACCGGACCAGAATGATCACACCGGTGCGATCGCACGCTCCAGGGACCGGCCCAGAATGATCACACCGGTGCGATCGCACGCTCCAGGGACCGGCCCAAACTGATCACACCGGTGCGATCGCACGCTCCAGGGACCGGCCCAGAATGATCACACCGGTGCGATCGCGCGCTCCAGGGACCGGACCAGAATGATCACACCGGTGCGATCGCACGCTCCAGGGACCGGCCCAGAATGATCACACCGGTGCGATCGCACGCTCCAGGGACCGGCCCAGAATGATCACACCGGTGCGATCGCACGCTACAGGGACCGGCCCAGAATGATCACACCGGTGCGATCGCACGCTCCAGGGACCGGCCCAGAATGATCACACCGGTGCGATCGCTCGCTCGCTACAGGGACCGGCCCAGAATGATCACACCGGTGCGATCGCACGCTCCTGGGACCGGCCCAGACTGATCACACCGGTGCGATCGCACGCTACAGGGACCGGACCAGAATGATCACAAACTAAGTAAAATTAGCCTGATATTAATAATAATAACTTGATTATTAATTATATAATAATAGTTTATAGTTAAAAACAACAATTTTTGCAATATCTAAGCAGTTTCTTCACATGACATCTCAAATCTGAATATGGCACTGAATTGCCAATGTAGGAAAACTTACAAAAGCACATTTATTTCATGTTTATTTAGTCAAAAAGACACACTGAAAAATAGATTTCAGCCTGGCGGTGGCGGCCATTTTGAATTTCTTAATTTGGAGGCATTTTGGCAAATTTTTGAGCTTCATATACAGCAGATTTGGATTCAGTATTCCCCCTAATATCCCTAGAAATATTGTATGATATAAATAATTTTAAAAAGCCTCCAGCACTTTAAATAAGCACATTTTCGGAAATTCTACCTTTCAAAGAGACAATGACTCAGTAATTCAGCTCAATACTACAAAATCACACTTCATTAATTACTGCATCAGATACAAGCAGAACTATTGATCAAGTTCTGGTGTTGATGTTGAGTGAAAAACCACACTATATATATTCAAACTCTACTGAAACACAATAAAGCTCAGTGTTGTTTGTCTTGCTGTATCAGCTGTAATACTTACACATTTGTTTTCGTAGTTCAGAGAACTTGCGGCGATAGTAAATCAGTCCAGCTACACCAACAGCAACAGCAGCTAGAACAGCAATAACAATCGCTGCTACAGCACCTGGAGACAGATCTGGTTCTGTGAGGATAAACAGAGACATTCAATTAATTGCTGTTCAAAAACCTAACTGTCAGTATTTATCACAGTTTCATATTTATCTCTGTCAGTAATTTAAGTGTATGGGTCAGTGTGAGACTGAAGTATAATTAAAAGGACATTACCAAGGCATGTTATTGAAAACAAATGTTATGTACAGTACACCCTACTTTACTAAAAGCACTTTACTAAATGTATCATTTCTATATCTGTAATTACATAGACAACTACTCTTTCATACTATTATCTGCTTGTTCAACAGTATTAACAAGGATTGTGTGTTGCTGTATTTATTTGGTAAAGTTACAGAAGTTCACAAGCTGTTTCAGCTAGTAACAGGTCTGCTTGAGGAAGAAGTCATGATCTCTTTTAGTTACTGTATGCATCAGTTTACACTCAAGTGTGTTTTACAGGAAGGTTTTGATTTCTCATAATGAGTCCATTGATGTAATATCATCTGTTCATAGCTGATGAACAATCATTATCTCAGAAAGCTTGAGTTACTCACCACTGACAGTAACAGTGAATCTCTTGTATAAGGTCTGTTGGTTGCTGCTGATCTGTAGATAATAGAGTCCAGAGTCTGTGGTTCTGGTGTTTGTGAGGGTCAGAGATCCAGTCACATGATCCAGCTCCAGTCTTCCACTGAATCTCCCATCAGTATCATATAATGGTGAGCTCTTAGCCTCCATATCAGCTTTAGCGATGAGTTTTCCTTCTTCTCCACACCTCCACACTATCAGCTCATCTCCGTGTAGCTGTTTAACATCAGTCTGAAGAGTTACCGGAGCTCCCTCCTTCACCGATTCAAACTTCATTTCTCCTTTAACAGCATCAATAACAGATGGAGACTCTACAAGAATCAGATTTACAGACAAAGATTAACACATTTACCCTGTTACAGGCACTAGAATCTGTTTCACTGTTTATTAGTTGTGCTTGTGGTCACAGCATACAGCACATGCAGATTATATATATATTACATGTACAACAGTATGCAGTTAACTTTGGCTCATAATTCTTATAGCAGCACAGGAATGATCTCCTCACCATTGACAGTGACAGTGAAATCCAAAGTTAAGGGCCCAGTGTTGAGTTCGATCCATAGTTTATAGAGTCCAGAGTGTTTGGTCTTCATGTTGGTGATGGTCAGAGACCCATTCTGGTTCAGCTTCAGTCTGTCTCTAAATCTCTCATTTTCAGGATATTCATGATTCCTTCCATCAGTAATAGCAAAAAGCTGATCTTTAAACCACCACTGTATCTCAGTAAATCCCTGTATTTGAGTCAGATCAGGGTTTAGAGTGACAGAATCTCCCTCCCTCACTGCCTTCACTCTTTCTTCATCAGCACCAAACACACCTGCAGAACAAGCACAAACAGAAACAGATTAAACTGCTGGTGATGACACTGAACAGATGTAACTGTCACAGCAACACTGTCTGTCCATTACCACAGAGTGAGTGGAGAAGAGCAGGCATTTCACTTCATTCCTACTTTCAAGCTTACGCAAGGCATTGTGGGATTGACAGTGGACCAGATAAAGCATTGGGAGCAGCAAAGGGCATTCAAAAGTTGAGAGAAGCTCTTTTAGGCAGTCATCAGCTGAGTTCTTCTGCTGCACGATGTTACTGGGAGTAAGTCGGTGTGGATGTTTTTATATCACTGTATTTCTGAAGGAAACCAAATGTCTTCAGAAAATTATGGATGTCATTTTCATTTCATCTAGCTTTTAATGCCTGATGAAGCAGTGTTTATAAGTGGAGTGATGCTTTGTGTACAGCTGTTACCCGGGAAACCTCCATCTACATCTATACCACTGCAGACAATGAAATTGCATTTATATTTCTACACAAACAGAGTGTAAGGGTGTTTTCACACCTAGTTTATTTGAGCCCTGCAAGCACTCTCGGAGCAGTTCAGCTCGTATATGTGAACAAACAAGTGATCTCAGAGCCACCTAAAAGAACCCAAAAACAAACTATAATCAGACCACCTTCGTTTGTGGTTCGATTTCCTTGTGATTTGCGAAAGCAATGAGGTCCCGGTACGATTTGTATGGACCAACATAGCAGTACTGAATGAGGCTGAACTAAGCAGTTTAGTACTTGTATATTTTTATATAGGTTATATTTTAGGATTGTGTGCTATACCGGTATGAAAGTGACTACTGGTATTATGTCGTGCCCTGATATGTGATACCGTGGATACTGTTACATATTCATTAATTCAAGTTTTGTATTTATATAGTTTTGTTCAATTTGGTACGATTTGCCAATTTTACGACAAAAGATGATAAAGAGTCGAGGCTGAATGTTTTCATCCTCTGTGTGCAACGCCATACAACACAGGAATTAGTAATCAAACACAGAGCATCATAACAGACTAGGGCTGTAGCTATCGAATATTTTAGTAATCGAGTATTCTACCAAAAATTCCATCGAATAATCGGATAAAATGTGTTTTTGCTTAATTAAAGTGCAATATTAATTCTGCAAGAGAAAATAAGACTCCTGGGTCTCTTAAAATGAACAACTAAGTTTTCTTTTTTAGAAAAAAAATTAATTTTATTTTTTAAATGCATAGAATGCAATGCATACATCAAAATAAACATTTAATTATTGCCCATTGTT
This sequence comes from Carassius auratus, assembly GCF_003368295.1. Lineage (NCBI taxonomy): Eukaryota > Metazoa > Chordata > Actinopteri > Cypriniformes > Cyprinidae > Carassius > Carassius auratus. The sequence goes on along the minus strand of NW_020525450.1, from coordinate 643,885 downwards.
TCTCTGTCTGTACTTGTACTGTGAACAATGACAATAAAGTTGACAGATGAATTAAGAGCATTTAAGTGTCATTCAGTTGGGGTTTTAAATAAAGCATTTTCTTTTATTTATCTTTTATTTACTGAAAATTAACTTAACTTTTTGGTAAACAAAGGGGATTTGCTATAAAAAATAAAACAGGGAAGAAATGTTGTGTGATTAAACCTTAAAAAAAAATTAGATTTATTTTTTTTTAGTGGTAGGCTATGTACATTCTGCTGAACATAGTCTTTAACCGGACTTTTGTTTTGATGGGTTGTTGTACCTTTACAGTTCTGTACGGAAGTTCTAAGCGGCCATGCATTATATATTTTTTCCTTTTTGTTTTCTCGTTATAACGACTTAATTTTCTCGTTATCTCAACATAACGAAAGTCGTTTTCTCGTTATAACGACTTATTTTTCTCGTTATCTCGACATAAAGTTCGTTTTCTCGTTATAACGACTTATTTTTCTCGTTATCTCGACATAACGAAAGTTTGTTTTCTCGTTATAACGACATGACAGTTTTACTGTTGCTATAGTAACGAACTCAACTTTGACAGGCATCTGATGGACAACCATGCAGGCGCTCTTACTGTAGCCTATATTTCGCCTAGGTAATAACGTCTACAATACTGTATATAAATAAAGGCTGATCAATCACTGTTGATTTTTCCAGAGACAGTACAACGAACGTTTTGTTTTTGTAATTAACATGTTTAAATGGCAACACCGCGAAATTAGAGCTGCTTGGATTAAACTCACTTTTCATTTTCCCTTTATTTGAAATAAAATTATATATAATTTGTAATTTGTAGTAGTCATTATATGATGTGGCAGATATCATGTGTGTTACAAGCTTCTGTTTGAAAAGAGCGTCCATGTATCAGAATACAGTGACGTCAGCCTTGTATTGATAAGCAGTTATTTTATGACACAGAACGCGTTGGTGAAACTCATGCATCTAGCAGGAACTTAATACACAAAATATTCATATTGATTTAAGCATTTAACATTTATGAATTAATTAATGTCAGTAATGAAGACTGCACAAATTATAGCGATCACGAGGAAGGTCCGCGTACAGTAAAGTGGATAGTGTACAACACCCCATCAGTTATATTCAGGTCTATAGTGCCACCTGCTGGCGCAGTTTTGTAACTTCTTAGAGAAAATTAAGTCGTTATAACGAGAAAACGAACTTCGTTATGTCGAGGAAACGAACTTCGTTATGTCGAGGAAACGAACTTCGTTATGTCGAGAAAACAAGAAAATGAAGTCGTTATAACGAGAAAACGAACTTCGTTATGTCGAGATAACGAGAAAATTAAGTCGTTATAACGAGAAAACAAGAAGAAAAAATATTATAATGCATGGCCGCCTAGAACTTCCGTAGTTCTGTGTATGTGACGTGACGCTAGTTTTACTCAAATCAAACGGTCAAATGCTTATGAAGTGACTGTCAGAGCAGTTCTGAAGATGTTGTTCATGTGTTTTCATGTGTTAACGTCCTTATTTAGTGAGACAGCAGACGCTGAAATCACCGCAAGCGTCACGCGCTTCAGTGTGTGTGTGTTAAAGGAAGTCGCGCTTCTGCTCCATTCATTAACACAGACACGCAGAACATGCAGGATTCATATTTAAATAGACTGATCCGGCTTAATATTTACAGATATTAGTCCATATCGTGATTTGATGCAAGTGCAATGACCTATTTTTGATTAATTCATTCAAAATTCAGCTAATCCCGTGCCATTCCGCGTTAAACTTTAAATTCCGTTTTTATGACTGGATTCCACAATTCCCTCCACGTTTTCTGCATCACGGAAATCATTGGGCCCTAGTTGTGTTATACCAGCTTTATCTTGCAATGGACACACGCCACGACGTTCTCTTTACGTTTGCTCGATATGTAAATAATTGCATACAAAATATTAATATGACATTTTAATGAGCTCAACTTGACTGACAGTACACTCTTGAGTGCTCTGTTATCAGTTGTAGAAGTTGTGCTTGTATCAATAACAGAACACTAGATGTGCGATTGATGAATCAGTTATATTGAGTTAACTCTGACAGAAAGGACCATTTCAAATATTTAACTGTTAAATATTAACTGTGTTCAACATTGATAATAATCAGAAACCTTTCTTGAGCAGTAAATCATCATATTAGAATGATTTCTGAAGATCATGTGACACTGAAGTACTGATGAAAATACAGTAACACATCACAGAAATACAGAAGTCTATGTGTTAAAACAATCAAATAGATACTTTAAATGGGCAATGTAGGATTATCCTTGAACACTCCATTTCAGTAAAGAAACCAATACCGCATTCCACAGTTCAGAATGATTCCCCATCGAACCATTAGTGTGTCAAAAAACACAGTCATGGTGCCAAGATGCCTAAAGGAGATGTCACCCCCCTCTTCTCTTCTCGTGCCTGTCTAATCTCATACCAGCGATGTCAGGACAGCAGTAAAAAAATTATCTTTGTTTCCCAAACTTAAAACCAAATGGCCAAGAACCCTGTAGTGACCCCAATGCATAAATCCCCAGCCTTATCAGGAATCAGGAAGGATGCTAAGGCATTCCTTTGGCCCAGGATCACCAAAAACCTTAAACCTAATCTTGCCAAACTTTAATTCTTTTCTTTTCCGTTTGAGAGTTTCGTGTTTCTGAGTTAAGTTTTGTAACGTCGAGTTTCAACTTCAACCAGCCACACAAAACTCTCCATCTTCAGCCAACGGCCAACCACGGGCTTCCCAAGACGTCACTTCAGCGACTACTGAACTTCCAGCCAATCAGCGACAACAAAGGGACACCTTTACACAGGCAATGTATCCTCAGATATTTGTACTGCTGTATTTAATATAATTTTAACCTCACTGAGGAACTCAATGCGAGGGCTAATTAAGTGATAGATGATTGTTCATGTCTATGCAATTTAACGTATTGCTGTGAACTTGGGATTCTATATTTCCATTCTCTTAAACTCATCTTTCCCTAACTTTCGACCTTCCTGCAACTTGTGTGAATGTGTGAGTGCGTGCGTTTATGTGTTAGATTAGTTTATATGTCTTAGATTTATCTAATAAAGCCTTATTCATATTGAAAAGAGAAGTATCTTGTGTTTTGTGCTTACAAGTTAATGTCTTAAACTGCTGATCTTGTTACTGTGCTAATTGATAGTGTTTCACTATAGTTTGGATATTAGTATCCAGGGCAGATTTGATGTTAAACGGCTTGTTCAGTGAATGTCAGGGCGTCTCAGTGATCAGCCGTGAAACAGTGATTCTGTTCAAATTCACTTTAAAATCTTAAACGATTCGCTTTGAGCTAAATTGACCTGTTTCCCTTACAACGTGACAAAAGAACAAACAACCCTAAGAACCGAAAGATTAACTTATCAATTCTCTTTCCGGCTCAATACTGCATTCTTTTACTGTCTATGGTTTTAGCGTATGGGTCTGTCACGTGATCAAGGAACGACTCAACCCAAAAGACTCATGAGATGAACTAATCAATCCTCTTTCTGGCTCGGACTGCATTGGTTTAACGTATGTGTCTGTCACATGATTAAGGAACGAGTCAAAAACCTGATAGACTCGAACTATGAACTAATAAATTCTCTTTCCGGCTCAGACTGCATTGGTTTAGCGTATGGGTCTGTCACGTGATTAAGGAACGACTCGACCCGAAAGTAGGGATGCACCGGTTGACCGGCCATAAATCGGCCGTTTTTTGGTCTTTTTTTGGGCGATTTTTCCGGAAGTGCGCCCGCGTGCACAGACTTCATTGTAATCGTTCGCTTGTCATTTGTGTGGAAGAGTATTTCGAAATCAGTGCGCAGCAGAGTATGTGAGCGGAGCTGAGCGGGAAGAATTTGCGCTCCACGCTCAAAGTATTTCATAATTACTCCGCTCAAGCTCCGCTCTGGGTGTACAATTTTCCGCTCCTCGCTCCCTCCCCCACTCCGTCCTTATACGTCTCGCTCAGTTTTCGCTCCAGGGTATTATTATTATTTTTTTTTTAATAACACCAGTGTCTGATCAGAAGATGCATGTAGTGTAAAACGAATAGGCAGTACTAAGAGAAGAACATCCATACTTTATTGGAATTTTGAACACTGAACAGCCCTAAACCAATAGCTCACTTTTAAACAAAGCAAAATAAAAAAACAACTGTTGAATGAGGCTAAATTAAATAAAGTATCAATTGAAAAACATATTAATTATCAAACGAAAAACATTACATTAAATAAAATAAATCACAAACTAGAATATGAAGTTAAACAAATTGCCAAACGAAAAAATATAGATCTCTTTTAGCCAACTTTTAGCCTATATTAATATTTAGAAATAGGCCTGTGAACAGAAAAAATGCTGGCTGGTTAAACATAGGCTATTTAAAAAAATAAAAATAAAATAATCAAATGAAAAACATTATATTAAATTATCAAACGAAAAAAAATTACATTAAATAAAATAAATCACAAACTAAAATATGAAGTTTAACAAATTGCCAAACGAAAAAATATAGATCTCTTTTAGCCAACTTTTAGCCTATATTAATATTGAGAAATAGGCCTGTGAACAGAAAAAAATGCTGGCTGGTTAAACATAGGCTTTTTTTTTTTAAATAAATTATCAAATGAAAAAAACATTATATAAAATTATCAAACGAAAAACATTACATTAAATAAAATAAATCACAAACTAAAATATGAAGTTAAATTGCCAAACGAAAAAAATAAAGATCTCTTTTAGCCAACTTTTCTATGAACAGAAAAAAATGCTGGCTGGTTGAACATTAGCGAGCGAAGCTAAATCTCCAGTGCTGCGTTAACTTTTAGAAAAACAAGCTTTTGTAGAGTGGCAGGTGCCAAGCACATGCGGTTATTGCTGGACATCAGAACAGCAATAGAAAACACCCTTTCCACGCTGGCCGAGCCGCTGGGAATGCTAAATATGCGTCTTGCAATTTGTGAAAGTTGTGGCAGTACATTAGAATTTTCTTTCCAGAAGCGAAGGACGTCGTCAACTTCGGTGTTCAATCTTGGCATTCCAAGGTATTGCTCGACTTCTCCTCTGACGTCTAGTGTTGTAGAAGACGAACAGGCCACAGTTGCGTATGACTGGAACATTGTCTTGACTTTTTTTGCGCTCGATGGCTCAGGGACACGGTCAGGGACAGTCACAGGGTCAGCGACAAGGGAAAGGGATGTTACTTTTTTATTTACACTGCAGAGAAGTTCTGTTTGATATACTAACAACTCCCGGATCTCAATCTGTTTGCCTTGAACCTACAAGAACAATACAATTAGCTATGATTATTTAGAATAATAATAATGAGTTTTCATACATGTAGGCCTAGCATTATTGTAAGTTAGCATTTATTTTATTTTAATAAACCATGGTTAATTTCTGAATGCTATACCTTTGTGTAATGAATTACTTGCCTTTTCATCTCTTGCAATCCACTCGTTCTTGAAGCGTGGATCTAATAATGCAGCCAGAATAACGTGAGTGTCGTCATAAAACCTTTGATAACGAGTCTCAAAGTTCTCAGCTAGAGTTTCTGCGAATGCGGCTATTTCCAGTGGAGTGTCACTGGAAACATCAAACATCATTGTGTGTATTTCTGCAACTGCCGGTAGGATCATCCCTAGGTTTCCCAGCTCCTTTTGTAAACTGTCTGTCAGTTCAGCAAATGGTGTTAGTACTCTCACTAAGCCTTTAAGGAGGAGGACATCATTGCATGTGATTTTCCCATCATCTGTGATCGACGTCAGCCTGTTTTGCCACAGCGTGTCCTTCTCAAACATTTTCAGCACCGACTCGATCATCCGCAACTGACTGTTCCATCTGGTTGCGCATGCAGTTGTGGGACGAACGCCTAATTTGTCGATTTCCTCTGTGTTCAGTGTGCTTTTTCTGACTGTTCTGACTATTTTCCCAACCTTGTTGATTATTGAATTGATTGCATTGTGCTTCGCAATTGCGTCTTTAATTGCAAGTTGGAGTAAGTGGATCGGACATCTTAGGTGAAGATTTGATTTGGTGACGTAGTTCTCTACCATCATGTTCAATTGGATGGCCAGCTGGTCTGCATGGAGCTGCAGGAGTGCAACATCTGGAGCATCACCCTCACCATCTGTCTCCCTGTCCCCGAGATCTTGGTCCAGCTGATCCCCGAATTCGCTAAAACCAGGCAGATTGAAGGCTTTTACCATATTGCTGGCGCTATCAGTTACTACTCTGATAACACCACGCTGAATATTCCAGCGTCTCAGGACCTCCTCATATTTTTCAGAAATGTGCCTCGCTGTGTGGTGTCCCTGAATGTGTTCACAACTCAGCAGAACAGTGTGGCCTTGAAAGTTTTCATCTACAAAACTTCCCACGATACCCAGAAAACTGTGACCTCGTCGGCTCGTCCAAATATCAAGGGCCACTGAGAGTCCACTGCAGTTCTTTAGCAGAACGCGCAATTTGTTCTCCAACTCTAATAAAGCATGTGGCATGAGTGTGTCACGGACCGTGCTATAGCAAGGTGGGGTGTAGCCAGGCTGTGCAATGTTCGCAAAATAGCGCATCCCTTCTCTTTCTCCTTTGGTGAGTGGCTCATAGTCCATGTAAATCATTTTAAAGAAAGCCTGGTCTAGTTCACTCTTCCTCTCCTGTGAAATATTTACTTTTGTCGCTCTTTGTTGAAAGAAACCTTTAAATTTACTGCTCTGTGTCTCTTTACATGTTTCCTGTGATTTTTTCTCTGCAAAAAAATGTAAATTGAACATAAATATGGCGCTAAAATTAAATATAAATAATAAGTAGCCTAAATGCCAATACAATATTTACAAATGTATTAATTCTGCATTGGTGGTTTAGGTTGTTCAAGCTGAATAATACCGACCTTCAGATTTTTTTTCCACGTGCGAGCGAAAAACTTTATCGTGTTTCCTTGACACGTGCCTTTTAAGATTCCACAATGAATCTTTTGACGTTGCAATCACCTCCCCGCACTCACGTTCTCCTTTGTCATCACTACCTTTTATAATACATTTATATTTTTTTTCCCCTTCTTCACGGTAATATTTCAGAAACTCCATTTTTCTGTCTGTCTTTACCTGTGCTTGCTTACTGCTTATTACCAACTTATAAATTCGTCCATCATATAATGGAGATGCATGGGTGGAAATCGCGAGGGGGTCGGTAAAAATATAATTAAAATCATGTGATAAATTAATTACATGATATATACTTTATATAAATGTTTGTGAAAGTACTAATAAAACAATACAAATGCAAACAAATGCAAAATATGATTAGAAACATTTTGAGTCCCCCTCCTTCTCCTGACAATGGTTTGGTCCTGGGACTCCTGGCTCGTGATTGGTAATTGAGCGATAGTGGAGCGTTTCGGAGCGGGAGAAAATCACAACGCTCCAACATTTAAAAAATCCGCTCCTCGCACCTGGCTAAATCACACAGCTCCGCTCCTAGCTCCGCTCCCACTCCGCACCGCTCACATACTCTGGTGCGCAGGACACGGGCAGGCGTTCAGCACTGGAAGTGCAGAGCTTCATGTCTGAGGCACAGATAGCAGGAAGTGATCAGCCGTTGGTGTACTGGCGCACAAATAAGAGCCCCTTTCCTGCTCGCACTGAAGCTGCGCGAGCTTACTGTTACCGGTCCGACCCCTGAACACGAGTAGACCGTGAAGAGAGGTTCAGATCAACTTCTCACGTGTTGACTTTCAAACTTTCATATATTTTAGATTCATTGCACACCAACTGAAATATTTCAGGTCTTTTATTGTTTTAATACTGATGATTTTGGCATACAGCTCATGAAAGCCCAAAATTCCTATCTCAAAAAATTAGCATATTTCATCCGACCAATAAAAGAAAAGTGTTTTTAATACAAAAAAAGTCAAACTTCAAATAATTATGTTCAGTTATGCACTCAATACTTGGTCGGGAATCCTTTTGCAGAAATGACTGCTTCAATGCGGCGTAGCATGGAGGCAATCAGCCTGTGGCACTGCTGAGGTGTTATGGAGGCCCAGGATGCTTCGATAGCGGCCTTAAGCTCATCCAGAGTGTTGGGTCTTGCATCTCTCAACTTTCTCTTCACAATATCCCACAGATTCTCTATGGCTTTCAGGTCAGGAGAGTTGAGCACAGTAATACCATGGTCAGTAAACCATTTACCAGTGGTTTTGGCACTGTGAGCAGGTGCCAGGTCGTGCTGAAAAACGAAATCTTCATCTCCATAAAGCTTTTCAGCAGATGGAAGCATGAAGTGCTCCAAAATCTCCTGATAGCTAGCTGCATTGACCCTGCCCTTGATAAAACACAGTGGACCAACACCAGCAGCTGACATGGCACCCTAGACCATCACTGACTGTGGGTACTTGACACTGGACTTCAGGCATTTTGGCATTTCCTTCTCCCCAGTCTTCCTCCAGACTCTGGCACCTTGATTTCTGAATGACATGCAAAATTTGCTTTCATCCGAAAAAAGTACTTTGGACCACTGAGCAACAGTCCAGTGTTGCTTCTCTGTAGCTCATTTCCTGCACACGCCTGTGCACGGTGGCTCTGGATGTTTCTACTCCAGGTCCCCCAAGGTCTGGAATCGCTCCTTCTCCACAATCTTCCTCAGGGTCCGGTCACCTCTTCTTGTTGTGCAGCGTTTTTTGCCACACTTTTTCCTTCCCACAGACTTCCCACTGAGGTGCCTTGATACAGCACTCTGGGAACAGCCTATTCGTTCAGGAATTTCTTTCTGTGTCTTACCCTCTCGCTTGAGGGTGTCAATGATGGCCTTCTGGACAGCAGTCAGGTCGGCAGTCTTACCCATGATTGCGGTTTTGAGTAATGAACCAGGCTGGGAGTTTTTAAAAGCCTCAGGAATCTTTTGCAGGTGTTTAGAGTTAATTAGTTGATTCAGATGATTAGGTTAATAGCTCGTTTAGAGAACCTTTTCATGATATGCTAATTTTTTGAGATAGGAATTTTGGGTTTTCATGAGCTGTATACCAAAATCATCAGTATTAAAACAATAAAAGACCTGAAATATTTCAGTTGGTGTACAATCAATCTAAAATATATTAAAGTTTAATTTTTTTTCATTACATTATGGAAAATAATGAACTTTTATCACAACATGTTAATTTTTTGAGAAGGACCTGTACTGATTAATTAACACATCTTCCTTAGTAGTTAACAGTAGTGAGTTAAGTGTTAATGAAAAATCTGTTATAAACCTACTTAGTTCTTCAATAATTCCTTATTAGTTATGCAGTAAGTAAGAAACAGTATTCTAAAGTGTTACCCACATTTGAGTCAAAAATGATTTTCAAGTGCACCCCAATGCAGTATATGATTAAAGACAAAAATAAAGTTTATAAAGACATTTTGACATTTTTTAACTATATTGTCCATTTTATGTACTAAATGTATAATTTTGGGGGCAAATAAATAAATAAAGACATTACAGGTCCCGTTCTTCGTGATCCCATGTTTTAAACTTTAGTTAGTGTGTAATGTTGTTGTTAGAGTATAAATAATATCTGTAAAATTCTAAAGCTCAAAGTTCAATGCCAAGCGAGATATTTGATTTAACAGAATTCGCCTACAAAAAACGACCCGTTTGGACTACAGCCCTCTAGTTCCTGCAGTAATGACGTCACTAAAACAGTTAAACTAACCTCCGCACACATGAATTCACAAACAGGGCGTGGTCTTGTTGCGCTCTGACAGAGAAGAAGGAAGAGCTGAGTTTGTGTTTGCCATGTTGTTGAAACGCTGTTCTTTTCATCTTGGAGTCAAATCATCTTCCCAGGGATGCTGTACTTGGAGATTAATGGTTACAATTTATGTTTAACTTGGTTCCCGAAAATTATAATCCACATGTAAAACTATGTGCAGCACATTTTGCTGAGGACAGCTTCCTCAATCTAAATCAGTTTAATGCCGGATTCGCACAAAGATTATTCTTGAAAGATGGAGCAGTTCCCTCTTTGTGGGTGTATTTTATTATTTAAGTTGGTGCGTTTAACAGTTTCTGTAACTTATTACACAAAGGGCAACACTGTTTAGCTTTGTTAACTAGATGTTAGGGCTGTGCAAAAAAACAAAAGCGATTTTCATGCCCATCTCGTCAGTAAAAATGCTCCTGTGATTATAAGTACATCTCCAGCACATACTCCTGCCCACTTGCTTCTCAAAACTAGCCCAATCACATTACCAGAAGGGCAGCGCGCGCTCAGCTGCTGTCGAATCACAACACAGGAACCGCTGGCCCAATCAGAACCCGTTACGTATTTCTGAAGGAGGGACTTCATAGAACAAGGAAGTCATCAGCCCGTTTTTATGACAAATACTGAAAAATACTGTTTTTTTTACACGCGAAACATGAACACGTTATATTGTAGACTGTAAACACAATCAAAGCTTCAAAAAAGCACGAAAAATGTGACCTTTAAGAATGTTTATATTCCAGTTCATGTGTGCATAAAAAATATTCAGCTTTTGCTTTGTTTGCTTGTATATATTTTTTTTTTTTTTTTTTGAATGACTGAGTAAACGATTAAGAATGACACAGAATAATCATCATATATTTTGTAATGGCACTACAGATACATTTTGGCAAAGTTATTAACGACACATTTTAAGGACTCTTATTTATGTCAAATAAGAATATTATAAAACTGCTTCATTGTAGGCTCATTTGGAGCATAGCCTACCTCAGGTAAATCATAAGGAGAATCACTAACCATGACACAATCTATAAATTATTTTGCATATTGACAATAGTAATAAAAACAACAATAAACTAAGCATAATTTCATTCTACGCTAAAATATACCTTTCTGAAAATCGTTTATGTTTCAGTTTCAACGCACTAATATTTTCAGAGTCGCTTTAATGCGAAACAGGAAACTCATGAATGCTCCGCCCAGCGTCACCGAAAATCTCAGAAACCGAGTATTTCAGAACACCGGTATTTTAACGCGTGTTCGAAACTTGGGTAAAGTTGGTTTTATATTCAGACATTCGGACTTCCGCGTTCAATAACTTTGTTAATATGCACTTGAAAAAGACACTTTCGGTCAAGTATCATTACCGACCATGATGAGTACATATCAGAACACATTTTTATGTCGAACTCGACGTTTTAAAGACGCTGATAAACACGCTTACCTCTATGGAGTGTCGTGACGTCATCCCCTATCTGAGGGACTATCTACAAATTACGTGTTTCTATTAAAAATAAATAAAAACACAACTGTTTTTATTTATTTGCCTGCAAATGAATAAGAACTGTGTTGATTTGTTGGTTTTAACAATGATATGATTTATTTCAATAGGTTTTGAAAGCATGGGTCAACTTCTCTGAAGCAAGTTGGAACGTCTAGTCTGGACACTACAGAACATACTAAAGCCCATGTCTTGCTGTTTTATTCACCTCTGTTTTTCTGATTTTGAGTATGATAAAGACTTAACAGTGTAACAGTGTTCTCCAGGTGTTGAATGAAAATGAAAAAAGGCTGAACTCTTTTATGTTTTTCTGTTTTATGACATCTTTGTTTAACATTAAACTCACAATTCATGTGCATTGATTGATGTTTACATTCCTGCAGAAATGTCACTTTGCATGGTACTGAATCCATCAGATTATTGACAAGTACTCAGAAATCATGACAGCAAACACTGTTGATTTTGGATGAACATTTCTAAAACTATGGCAAAACTTTCCTCAAGATGGTTTATAAGAATTTGTGCTTCACATATATATTAAATTTGTACCATCAATGTTTTTATGGGTTTCCACAATGACTTTTCCACAATCCACTTCAACAGCTTTTGAAAGAAGGAACCTAGTGCTAAGTTGCAAAATATTTATTTGACTCTCAATTACATACATTAAGTCTTTAATGTACAAATATTTAATATAGATGTTCAAAAAGTACAGTACCATCACTGTATTCAGTTTCTCTATTTGCACACCTTCAGATCAATAACTTTTTAAAGGAGTCTCAAAACAAAACAAGCTGCTAAATAATTATCTGACCCTCTTCGTCATATCAGGAGTACTGAATGTACAATTATTTGCTCTAAAAGATACATTTGCAGCGTCCCTGTATTATACTGTATGTTTTTCTTCATAGAGACACCCCCTTCAGTTCAATAACTTTTTTAAAGAGGCTCACACTGTTACAAAACAAGTAGCGAAATAATTATCTGACCCCCTATAACATATCAGAAGTCTTGAAAGTAAAAGTTTTTTCTCTAAAAGATACATTTACAGCATCTCTGTATTATACAGGGGCATCACAATACATTAGAATTTCGTGGAAAAGTTCATTTGTTTCAGTAATTCAACTCAAATTGTGAAACTCGTGTATTAAATAAATTCAATGCAGACAGACTGAAGTAGTCTTTGGTTCTTTTAATTGTGATGATTTTGGCTCACATTTAACAAAAACCCACCAATTCACTATCTTAACAAATTAGAATACTTCATAAGTACACATTTTTAGTGAATTGTTGTCCTTCTGGAAAGTATGTTCATTTACTGTACATGTACTAAATACTTGGTAGGGGCTCCTTTTGCTTTAATTACTGCCTCAATTGGCGGGGCATGTAGGTGATCAGTTTTTGGCACCGCTGGGGTGGTATGGAAGCCCAGGTTTCTTTGACAGTGGCCTTCAGCTCATTTGCAATTTTTGGTCTCTTGTTTCTCATCTTCCTCTTGACAAGAGCCCATAGATTCTCTATATGGTTCAGGTCTGGTGAGTTTGCTGGCCAGTCAAGCACACCAACACCATTATCATTTAACCAACTTTTGGTGCTTTTGGCAGTGCAGGCAGGGGCCAAAAATGATTGTGTATCCTAGTGAACCAAACTGAGAGACCATTTTGAAGGCTCAGGAAACCTTTCCAGGTGTTTTGAGTTGATTAACTGATTAGCATGTCACCATATTCTAATTTGTTGAGATGAAACAAGACCAAACAATGCAGATGAGGTGAAGGCCACTGCCAAAGAAACCTGGGCTTCCATATCACCTCAGCAGTGCCACAAACTATTCACCTCCATGCCACACCGAACTGAGGCAGAAATTAAAGCAAAAGGAACCGCTCCCAAATATTGAGTACATGTACAGTAAATGAACATACTTGTTGTACTAATTTATTATTATTATTATTGGTCCTATTAAGAATTCTAATTTGTAAAGCTAGTGAATTGGTGGGTATTTGTAAAATGTGAGCCCAAATCATCACAATTAAAAGATCCAAAGACTTAAACTACTTTAATTTTATTTATAAATGTAATTAATACACAAGTTTCACAATTTGAGTTGAATTACTGAAATAAATGGACTTTTCCACGACATTCTAATTATTGAGATGCACCTGCATGTTGTGCCTTTAGAGAGACACCTTCCAGTTCAATAACTTTCTACAAGAGGCTTAGACGGTTACAAATTCTTGAAATACAAGTATTGGTCACAAAACATACATTTGCAGCATACCTGTTTCTTCATAGACACACCATAACTTCACTTCCAGTACAATATCTTTTTCAAAGAGGCTCACACGGTAACAAAACAAGCTGCTAAATAATTATGTGACAATCTTCAACATATCAGAAGTCAGGAAATACAAGTATTGGCCATAAAACATATATTTGCAGCATCCCTGTGTTTCTTCATAGACACACCATAACTTCAATTCCAGTTCAATACCTTTCCAAAGAGGCTCACACGGTTACACCACAAGCTGCTAAAAATTATGTGACAATCTTCAACATATCAGAAGTCTTGAAATTCAAGTATTGGCCATTAAACATACATTTGCAGCATCCCTGTGTTTCTTCAAAGACACACCATAACTTCACTTCCAGTTCAATACCTTGTTAAAAGAGACTCAAACCATTTCAAAACAAGCTGCTAAATAATTATGTGACCCTCTTCAACATATCAGAAGTCAGGAAATACAAGTATTGGCCATAAAACATACATTTTCAGCTTCCTTGTGTTTCTTCATAGACACACTATAACTTCACTTTCAGTTCAATACCTTTTCAAAGAGGCTCACACGGTTACAAAACAGGCTGCTAAATAATTATGTGACCTTGTAGAACATATCAGAAGTCTTGAAATACAAGTATTGGCCATAAAACATACATTTGCTGAATCCCTGTGTTTCTTCAAAGGCACACCATAACTTCACTTCCAGTTCAATACCTTTCCAAAAAAGGCTCACAAGGGTACAACACAAGCTGCTAACTAATTACGTGACCCTCTTCAACATATCAGAAGTCAGGAAATACAAGTATTGGCCATAAAACATACATTTGCAGCATCCCTGCTTCATAGACACACCATAACTTCACTTCCAGTACAATACCTTTTTAAAAGAGGCTCACACTGTTACAAAACAAGCTGCTACATAATTATGTGGTGATCTGGTGACTGTGGAGGCCATTTCAGTTAAGTGAACTTATTTTCATATTCAATAAACCAGTATGACATAATTTGAGCTTTGTGACATAGTGCATTATCAGAAGATGGGTACACTGTTATCATAAAGGGATGGACATGGTCAGCAACAGTAATCAGGTAGGCTGTGGCATTTAAACAATGCTCAGTTGGTACTAAGGGGCCCAAAGTGTGCCAAGAAAATATCTCTCTCACCATTACACCACCACAGTGTATTTTCGCCCACACAGCTGCTGCTCAATGGACAATATCTGTAAACTCTAGAGAAGGTTTCACGTGAAAATCCTAGTAGATCCACCTTTTTTTTTTTTAAATACTCACACCAGCCCATCTATCACCAACAACCATTCCACGTTCAAAATCACTTAAATCCCCTTTCTTCCTCATTCCAATGCTCGGTTTGAACTTCAGCAAGTCGTCTTCACATCTAGATTCCTAAATCTATTGAGTTGCTGCCATGTGATTGGCTGATTAGCAATTTGTGTTACCATGCAATTGAACAGTTGTACCCAATAGAGTGGCCTGTATACAGTCTTGTTCAAAATAATAGCAGTACAATGTGACTAACCAGAATAAACAAGGTTTTTAGTATATTTTTTATTGCTACGTGGCAAACAAGTTACCAGTAGGTTCAGTAGATTGTCAGAAAACAAACAAGACCCAGCATTCATGATATGCACGCTCTTAAGGCTGTGCAATTGGGCAATTAGTTGAAAGGGGTGTGTTCAAAAAAATAGCAGTGTCTACCTTTGACTGTACAAACTCAAAACTATTTTGTACAAACATTTTTTTTTCTGGGATTTAGCAATCCTGTGAATCACTAAACTAATATTTAGTTGTATGACCACAGTTTTTTAAAACTGCTTGACATCTGTGTGGCATGGAGTCAACCAACTTGTGGCACCTCTCAGCTGTTATTCCACTCCATGATTCTTTAACAACATTCCACAATTCATTCACATTTCTTGGTTTTGCTTCAGAAACAGCATTTTTGAAATCACCCCACAAGTTCTCAATTGGATTAAGGTCTGGAGATTGGGCTGGCCACTCCATAACTTTAATTTTGTTGGTTTGGAACCAAGACTTTGCCCGTTTACTAGTGTGTTTTGGGTCATTGTCTTGTTGAAACAACCATTTCAAGGGCATGTCCTCTTCAGCATAGGGCAACATGACCTCTTCAAGTATTTTAACATATGCAAACTGATCCATGATCCCTGGTATGCGATAAATAGGCCCAACACCATAGTAGGAGAAACATGCCCATATCATGATGCTTGCACCTCCATGCTTCACTGTCTTCACTGTGTACTGTGGCTTGAATTCAGAGTTTGGGGGTCGTCTCACAAACTGCCTGTGGCCCTTGGACCCAAAAAGAACAATTTTACTCTCATCAGTCCACAAAATGTTCCTCCATTTCTCTTTAGGCCAGTTGATGTGTTCTTTGGCAAATTGTAACCTCTTCTGCACATGCCTTTTTTTTTAACAGAGGGACTTTCCGGGGGATTCTTGAAAATAGATTAGCTTCACACAGACATCTTCTAACTGTCACAGTACTTACAGGTAACTCCAGACTGTCTTTGATCATCCTGGAGGTGATCATTGGCTGAGCCTTTGCCATTCTGGTTATTCTTCTATCCATTTTGATGGTTGTCTTCCGTTTTCTTCCATGTCTCTCTGGTTTTGCTCTCCATTTTAAGGCATTGGAGATCATTTTAGCTGAACATCCTATCATTTTTTGCACCTCTTTATAGGTTTTCCCCTCTCTAATCAACTTTTTAATCAAAGTACGCTGTTCTTCTGAACAATGTCTTGAACGACCCATTTTCCTCAGCTTTCAAATGCATGTTCAACAAGTGTTGGCTTCATCCTTAAATAGGGGCCACCTGATTCACACCTGTTTCTTCACAAAATTGATGACCTCAGTGATTGAATGCCACACTGCTATTTTTTTGAACACACCCCTTTCAACTAATTCAACTAATTGCCCAATTGCACAGCCTTAAGAGCGTGCATATCATGAATGCTGGGTCTCATTTGTTTTCTGAGAATCTACTGAACCTACTGGTAACTTGTTTGCCACGTAGCAATAAAAAAATATACGAAAAACCTTGATTATTCTGGTTAGTCACATTGTACTGCTATTATTTTGAACAAGACTGTATGTACTGAATGTGTGTGCTGTCTTGCATTGAGATTATGTGCCACTACTGGAAAAGGTTGGCCATAGACATTTTGCTGGCATCAGGTATAAAGCACTTTGAACAAACAGTTTATTTCCATGTTAGACACACAGAGATTAATTATAATCCTATCTACCTTCTAATAATTGCAGTCTCAAAACAGGTGTTTTGCTCTGTATGTGGAAAATCAGAAAAAGGCCAAACAGAGGAGCAAAGCACCAGGGTATTCACTATGCCATTTCTGCCTGTTGACTTCATATGTAAATTGAAAACAAGCGTTTTTTGGTAAGCTCTAATAGGAGCTTATGCTGTAAGTGTGTTTAAACAGCAATAAAGGTGTCTTGCGTATTAGATATGTTATGGAATTACTTTTGTAATGTTTGGTTTATGTTTGATATTGGTCTTTTGGTGTACTCAAGGATTACTCATTTATATTATTTATATTCTTCAGTTGACATATAAAAGGTACATTTTCTTATCATTAAGTAATGTTTCAACAGGATGTAGGATAAGAAACCACAGCTGCATCTGTATTTTTAACTGAGCTTATCTGTATCACCTCATTGTCATGTCATATCAACCCTGCGCTGACCTTTACGGGTGGGGGGGGTGGGGTGGGTGTAGAGTTGTTGACTTAGTAGGACATAAGATATAAAAACATTTTACATGTACCAATCAGACAAAAATTGTGTGGTGTATTCAGATGATGTCTGTTTTCCTGTTCCTTTTATTTTAGTATTTCATTCTTATCAATTATAATTATTATTTATGATTCAGGTAAACCGGAACCGGGAACACTTCCCATAACACCCGATGTATTTGCTACATTGGTAGAAGAATGGCATCTACGCTAATCTTAGTCAGTTTATCTCTTATTTCGAGGTCACCGTAGCCACCAGATCCAGTCTGTATCCAGATCAGAGGGTCACTGCAGCCACCCGGATCCAAAACGTATCCAGACCAGATGGTGGATCAGCACCTAGAAAGGACCTCTACTGCCCTGAAAGACAGCGGAGACCAGGACAACTACAGCCCCAACTGATACAGATCCCCTGTAAAGACCCTGTCTCAGATGACCACTGGGACAAGACCACAGGAAACAGATGATTCTTCTTCCAATCTGACTTTGCTGCAACCTGACATTGAACTGCTGGTTTTGTCTGGTCAGATGAGAACTGGCCCCCCGACTGAGCCTGGTTTCTCCCAAGGTTTTTTCTCCATTTTGTCACTGATGGAGGTTTGGTTCCTTGCCACTGTCGCCTCTGGCTTGCTTAGTTGGGGACACTTCATTTAAAGCGATATCGTTGACTTGATTGCAAATGATTGCACAGATACTATTTAAACTGAACTGAGATGATGACATCACTGAATAAAAAAAAAAAACATCACTCTCTGGGCCAACCAGAAACCGTGGATGACAGGTGAAGTCTACAGACTCCTGAAGACATGGAACACTGCCTTCAGAGCAGGAGTTGAGGTGGGCTTGAAAACAGCCAGGGCCAACCTGTCCCATGGCATCAGAGAGGCTAAGAGACAGTACTCCAGGAAGTTAGCCCATCAATTCAGTGACAGCGGAGACACTCAGAGCTTGTGGCAGGGGATACAGACCATTATGGTCTACAAGCCCCCACCACAGACCTGTGACAACAACATCTCTCTGCTGAATGAGCTGAACACCTTCTTCCCTCGCTTTGAGCAACAAAACAGCACCACTGCACAGAAGACTCCACCTCCTCCCGGCGACCAGGTGATGATGCTGACCCCAGACAACGTGAGGAGATCCTTCAGCAGGATCAATGCACGCAAAGCTCAAGGTCCTGACAACATCCCTGGGCGTGTACTGAGAGACTGTGCAGCAGAACTCACTGATGTCTTCACAGACATCTTCAACATATCACTTAGTCAGGCTGTTGTTCCCACATGCTTCAAAATTACCATCCTTAATTCCAGTCATGAAGAAGCCATCTCTATCCTGCTTCAATGACTATCATCCTGTTGCACTTACTCCCATCCTCATGAAGTGCTTTGAAAGACTAGTCATGCACCACATCAAGTCTGCCCTCCCCCCCTCCCTGGACCCTTTCCAGTTTGCATATCGGTCCAACCTGTCTACCGATAATGACATTGTCACTGAGTCCACTTAGCACTCACACATCTGGACAAAAAGGACTCATACGTCAGAATGCTGTTCATAGACTTCAGTTCAGCATTCATCACAATCATCCCTCAACAGCTCATTTACAGTACAAACTGGTCCAGCTTGGGCTTAACACTTTGCGGTGCAACTGTCTGTTGGACTTTCTGACTGGAAGACCTCAGGCAGTACGGGTCGGCAGTAACACATCCAGCACCATCACACTGAACACTGGGGCCCCCCAAGGATGTGTGCTGAGCCCCCTCCTCTTCACTCTGCTGACCCATGACTGCACGCCGTCACACAGCTCCAACCTCTTCATTAAGTTTGCGGATGACACGACTGTGGTGGGTCTCATTAGCAACAAAGACGAGACAAATTACAGGAGTGAGGTGAGCCGCCTGGCTGGGTGGTGCAGTGACAACAATCTCTCTCTGAACGTGGAGAAGACAAAGGAGATTGTTGTTGACTTCAGGAGAGCACACACTCAGCATGTTCCTCTGACCATCAATGGTGTGACTGTGGAGAGAGTGAGCAGCACCAAGTTCCTGGGTGTGCACATCACAGAGGACCTCTCCTGGACTGAAAACACAGAAGCACTGGCCAAGAAATCACAGCAGCGTCTCTACTTTCTTTTGCAAACTGAGAAGAGCCAGAGCCCCACCCCCGATCATGTATACCTTCTACAGAGGCACCATCGAGAGCATCACTGTGTGGTATGGCGCCTGCAACGCGTCCTGCTGAAAGACTCTGCAACGCAAGTGAGAGCAGCTGAGAAGTTCATTGGTGTCTCTCTCCCCTCCATCCAATATATATATATATATATATATATATATATATATATTAGTGGTGGGCCGTTATCAGCGTTAGCGTGCTGCGTTAACGCGAGACTTTTATCGGGCGATTAAAAAAAAATATCGCCATTAATCTATTCTAAAAGTTGGGTTGGGAGCTGGGTCTATACTAAGCAAGCTATAATGACTTTCACCTTGATATTTTATATAACCGACTGGCTGAGGCCAGCCTAAAAAGATGCTCAGGACAGTTGACGGGCCACTGGTGCGCAATCGTCACGAAAGCTTATCTTTTTCACATGTTTTTCAGCTTTACCCCTTGTCGATTTAAACATTAAAGCATTCAAACACAAGACGCGGTGCGCACGAGAGAGAGAGAGACGCGTATCATGGACAGCGACACTGAACCGAGTAAGAGAAAGGTGTCTCAAAACACTTGAACATCGAATTTGTTTGTTTTTTCTCTTGTGCCGACAAATACATACAAAATATGTCAAAATATCCACCTTGGAAATTATGCTTGAAAAAACTGTCAGTTATTTCTTAAGTGAAATTAAACAGTTGAGGAAAAAAATGGGATGTGTATTATATTGGATGCGTTCATCTTCTCTTAAAGTGACCGCGCCTAATTTAGCTACTGGCTGCTGTAATGTTAATCCAAGAAAATGAAATAAAATCACTCACTGCTCTTGACTGAATTACTATATGAATATATATATATAGCAAAACTGTAATAATGTGAGAGATGTTAAAGGTGTCTGAATAAATGTAGGTTTGATTGTATATTTCATATTTACATTGAAGACTACGAAGAAGTGCTATTTACATTTAATTATTTGGTTTCTGTACCTTGACACCTACAAACTTGAAAAAAAAAACGTAAACATTGGTGTGAAACAGGCGTAAGGTTGTTTGCACCTTGTGCAATGTGGAATTAGTTTACAGCTTTTTCAAGAACTTTGTGGTGCATTTTGGAAACAGGACATGAGCCCCTTTTCTAATGCACCACCTAGCTTGATAAACCCCTTCTCAAAGACTCACTGTTTGTCAATTTTATTTGGGTAACACGCATATTCTGAATGCCTTCGGCAGAATTCGAATGGGCCATTTTAATCTAGATTAATTTCAAGATCACAGTGAGATTAATCTAGATAAAAAAAAAATCTATGCCCACCACTAATATATATATATATATATATATATATATGTATATATATATATATATATATATATATATGTATATATATATATATATATGTATATATGTATATATATATACATATATACATATGTATATGTATATATGTATATATACATAGCTGCTTTTCAAAGTCAACTAAATGTAAAACATAAGCCAATCCCCATGGTATAGTGTGTCCTTTGGAGTGTGCTTAATAACAAAGTGATTTGGGGTTAACTTGGGCAAATACTGCCAAATTATGGAAATGTTAAGGTAGAGGTAGCATCAGGACCATGGACAGTGGCATAAAATAAAACATAGCCTAGTTTTCCTTTAAATTTAAAAAATGTCTAGTTTGTTTCAGGTTTAATGCTTAGTACAATATTCTGTATGGTTTATATATATATATATATATATATATATATATATATATATATATATATACATACATACATACATGGTATATATTACATGGATGTAGTAATGTATCTTTTAGAGCAAATACTTGTACTTTCAAGACTTTTGATATGATGTAGAGGGTCACATAATTATGTAGCAGCTTGTTTTGTAACAGTGTGAGCCTCTTAAAAAGTTATTGAACTGGAAGTGAGGGTAAGTGTCTCTATGAAGAAATACAGAGATGCTGTAAATGTATCATTAAGAGCAAATACTTGTTCTTTTAAGACTTTTGATATGATGAAGAAGGTCAGATAAATATTTAGCAACTTGATTGGTAACAGTGATAGCCTCTTAAAAAGTTATTGAACTGGAAGTGAGGGTAAGTGTCTCTATGAAGAAATACAGAGATGCTGTAAATGTATCATTAAGAGCAAATACTTGTTCTTTTAAGACTTTTGATATGATGAAGAAGGTCAGATAAATACTTAGCAACTTGATTGGTAACAGTGATAGCCTTCTTTGGAAAGGTATTGGACTGGAAGTGAAGTTGTGGTGTGTCTATGAAGAATCACAGGTATGCTGCAAATGTAGGTTTTATGGCCAATACTTGTATTTCAAGACTTCCGATATGTTCTACAAGGTCACATAATTATTTAGCAACTTGATTGGTAACAGTGATAGCCTCTTTTAAAAAGTTATTGAACTGGAAGTGAGGGTAAGTGTCTCTATACAGAAATACAGAGATGCTGTAAATGTATCATTAAGAGCAAATACTTGTTGTTTTAAGACTTTTGATATGATGAAGAAGGTCAGATAAATATTTAGCAACTTGATTGGTAACAGTGATAGCCTTCTTTGGAAAGGTATTGAACTGGAAGTGAAGTAATGTTGTGTCTATGAAGAATCACATGGATACTGCATATGTAGGTTTCATGGGCAATACTTGTATTTCCAGACTTCTGGGATGCTCTACCAGGTCGGATAATTCTTTAGCAGCTTGTTTTGTAACTGTGTGAGCCTCTTTTAAGAAGGTATTGAATTGCAAGTGAAGTAATGGTGTGTCTATGAAGAATCACATGGATACTGCAAATGTAGGTTTTATGGGCAATACTTGTTTTTCCAGACTTCTGGGATGCTCTACCAGGTCAGATAATTCTTTAGCAACTTGATTGGTAACAGAGTTAGCCTTCTTTGGAAAGCTATTACCCTGGAAGTGAATCAATAGTGTGTCTATGAAGAAACACAAAGTTGCTGCAAATGTAGGTTTTATGGGCAATACTTGTATTTCAAGACTTCTGGGATGCTCTACCAGGTCAGATAATTATTTAGCAACTTGTTTTGTAACTGTGTGAGCCTCTTTTAAGAAGGTATTGAACTGCAAGTGAAGTAATGGTGTGTCTATGAAGAATCACATGGATACTGCAAATGTAGGTTTCATGGGCAATACTTGTATTTCAAGACTTCTGGGATGCTCTACCAGGTCAGATAATTCTTTAGCAACTTGACTGGTAACAGAGTTAGACTTCTTTGGAAAGCAATTACCCTGGAAGTGAATTAATAGTGTGTCTATGAAGAAACACAAGGTTGCTGCAAATGTAGGTTTCATGGGCAATACTTGTATTTCAAGACTTCTGGGATGCTCTACCAGGTCAGATAATTATTTAGCAACTTGTTTTGTAACTGTGTGAGCCTCTTTTAAGAAGGTATTGAACTGCAAGTGAAGTCATGGTGTGTCTATGAAGCAATAGAGAGATGCGGTAAATGTATAATTTAGAGCAAATCCTTGTTCTTTTATGACTTCTGATATGACGAAGAAGGTCAGATTAATAGCAACTTCATTGTTAACAGTGTGAACCTTTTTTGCAGACGTATTGAACTGGAAATGATGTTATGGTGTGTCTATAAAGAAACACAGTGATGCTGCATATGCATGTTTTATGGCCAATACTTGTATTTCAAGACTTCTGATATGTTCTACAAGGTCACATAAATATTTAGCAGCCTGTTTTGCATCAATGTCAGCCTTTTTTTAAGTTATTGAACTGGAATTTGTGTCAATGGACAAGTACATAGGTATGGATCTGTTTCAATGTCTACACTACATACATCTACAATACAAGACTGGATTTATGTTATCTTGGGTCACATTAATATATCGCTACTTTAGCATGTTCCCTTCTTTCAAAAGCTGTTGAAGTG
The DNA here is from genome assembly GCF_003368295.1 of Carassius auratus. NCBI lineage: Eukaryota > Metazoa > Chordata > Actinopteri > Cypriniformes > Cyprinidae > Carassius > Carassius auratus. The sequence goes on along the minus strand of NW_020525450.1, from coordinate 620,462 downwards.
GGTGAACAGTGATGGTCGAATTAAATACGTGAAGCACAAATTCTTTATAATCCATCTTGAAGAATGTTTTGCCATAGTTTTTGAAATGTTCACCCAAAATCAACATTGTGTTTGCTGTCATGATTTCTAAATACTTGTCAATAATCTGATGGATTCAGTACCAGGCAAAGTTAAATTTTTGCAGGATTGCAGACATTAATCAATGCACATGAATTGTGAGAGTTTAATGTTAAACAAAGATTTCATTAAACAGAAAAACATCAAAGAGTTCAGCCATTTTTTCCAATCAACACCTGGAGAACACTGTTACACTGTTACGTCTTTATTATACTTAAAATCAGAAAAAACAACAAAGGTGAATAAAATGCAAGACACGGCTGTAGTATGTTCTGTATGATCCAGACAAGATGTTCCAACTTGCTTCGGAGAAGTTGACCCATGCTTTTAAAACCTATTAAAAGAAAGCATATGTCATTGTTAAAACCAACACATCAACACAGTTCATGTTCATTTTGAGGTAAATAAATATATCAAAATGTTGTTTTAACTATGCCATTAACTATGTTCAGGAGATTACACTTGATTTTCCACTTGTCTGAATTGTTAAATTATACAATAAATTATACTTTATGTACGTTTATTATTTTTTAATTCTTAAACATATCTTCAAACACCATCAGTATAATGCAATTTCTATTGTTGCTCAAGGAAAATCTATAGCATTAGAAGACATCATGTAAGTGATATTTGCTGGCACATTTGTGGTTGGCTCAAGAATACTTGTCTGTTAGCACACAATGAAAAAAAAAACATCGAACTTTTTAGACGGTCCCTAACGAATATCCAGCAGTACGTTGGACATTCAGCGGACATTCGCTTCTAAATATGCCATAAAAACAATATTTGGCCATTTTGATCGATTTTGAAACCATTCTGTTTGGTTCACAATGATGTCGCTGATCAGAATATGCCAAGAAAAACTTTCTTGCACATATAATTTGAAAGGTATTGAACGCGGAAAAGTGGGAAAAGTGGCGAATGTGCGAATATAAAACCAACTTTACCCAAGTCTGGATTATGGTCTGTTCATGCTGATGATAAACTGTGAATTACAGATTCTGAGCAGTTATGATGATGACAGAAGTTTAGTGTCTTTAGTTTAGATGCAGTATTTAGATGAATACAGTCATGTTATCTGTACGGTACAGTAAATTGGTGTCAGTAAATTATAATATTTGAATTTTCTCAATGGTATTTGTTGTCTGTTTCAGTATGCACTCTATATAGCCCTGGACTGGACATTTGACTTTAGCCAGGCGATGGCCTCAAATTTTCTTTTGGAAGGTTTTCCTTTTTTTATACATTAATATTTTCCAGAAGTTTTTTCAAATGCATTCTCAGTTTTTTATTTTGTGTTTTTGTCTGTTAGGATGACATCCCTCAGCTCTGAAGGTGGTGGTGTCATTTGCTCTAGCAAAACATGTCACATCCAAGGTACACACAACTGGTTAATGAAATGAAATGAATTCTTCTGCATTCAAACTACACAGACACACTAAATGTTTCCTCCTAGAATGTGAAGCAGTAACAAAACTTTGGAGAGGCCACAATGTTGAATGTTTAGAAATGTCTTGAATGCTTTGAGTGGTTGGAAATACTAAAAAGATGCTCTACAAATCGTCCATTTACCTAAACTTTGAGTCTGTCTTTAGGTTGTCAGAGTCCACCATCACCAAACAGCCAGCTAGTACAGAAACTGTGATGGGTCAAGATGACAGTGATGAGGTAAAAACTTTTCTTTTTTTTTGTGAAAATAATTATAGTAATTTTAGATTTACCCCACAAACACAGTTTATTTTGTACTTTCAACAGAAGATCGCAGAGGAACTGAAGAGGTAGTTCATAAGGGACATTAGTGTGGCATGGTGCTGGGTTCAGAGCCACTGTGAGCTGTTTCATGGAGAGGTGACAGAGCCTGAATTTCTCCAGATGGACGAAGAAAAACAGTCTAATATAATCAAAGACTACCTGAAACGAGAGACTGAGAAAGCAAGGGATGCCTGTGTGTTTGTCTTTGACAATCGCGAGGATATGGAAACATTCTTATGAATGTGTTGATGAACAGGGGCTGAAAGTCAATGCCATGTTTCTGGGAGTAGTTTAATTTATAATAATTTATTTACTCTACATTGTTGAATATTATTGTTTTGTGAAATAAATATAACAATACCCAGTGAAATAAGGGATGTCTTTTTATTGATCTTTATGCATCCGTAGGACTTAGACACATTTTTATATATATTTGTGTTGATGGAAAAAGGCCTGAAAGTCAATGCCATGTTACTTACATAATCTATCAAAGCAACCAATGACTTAAGCCTATGTATGTGTAGCCTAGTCTATATAGAGAACCGTCAATCATATCATGCAAATGTTGTTGCACTTTTTGCGAGGTGATAAACTTTTTTTTTTCCATGCTCATATAAAAAATATTAGTGTGTAGATCATATTTGTTCTTGTATATAATTGAAAGGAAAATAAAAATACTTAAAACCAAATAAAGTATATAAATTTGCCAAAGTCAGGAAATTTTTTTTTTTATTTAAAATGAAAGAAATATGAAAAATAAACACATTTAAAAAAAAATAAATAAATAAATAAATAAAGAGGGGAGGATTCCAGTTATTGCATAACACCCATATTTACCCTTAAAGTAGTGATATGATCACTAACGTTCCCACATTATAAGTGAAACATATTTTTAGAGAATCAGATAAATAAAAATGCCTTAAACAAAATTGTCTACTTAACTTTGATATTGTCTAAGGTATGTTACAATCGATCATAAAATATGTGAATTTGTCATTACATAATCGAACAGCAAAGGTATAAATATTTTATTAATTTGCCTAAGTATAATCAACCAATGCAGGCGTTTTACCGGCTGTTTGGATTAATTTACTTCCATTAGAGATGTGGTCTAGGTTTAATTTGTACTATTTAAATTTATTTAATACAAGTTATTTAACCTGTATTAGTAAAACGAAAGATAACATTATTTAATTTGATCCCCGAAACAATATACTTCCGCCATATTGATTCAATTTTGTTTACATCTTAAAATTGTACTTTGACAAAATGTTAATAAAATTGTTTTTTAAAAAACATACTTCCGCCATTTTTGCACATGCGCACAACACATGGGTGCTCACCTGGCATCACCCGATGACGTATTTTTATGTATGGCATAGGCGTGGCGTCTGACGTCTGTGGGCGGGGTTGGATGTCCACCGCAAGCTGCAGCGTCACGCTCTTGGTTCATCTCATGAGTCTTCGGGTCGAGTCATTCCTTAATCACGTGACAGACCCATACGCTAAAACCATAGACAGTAAAAGAATGCAGTATTGAGCCGGAAAGAGAATTGATTAGTTCATCTTTCGGTTCTTCGGGTTTTTCGTTCTTTTGTCCCGTGATGTGACAACATTGGCTAGAGTAATTAGTTAACTTACAACTTTCCTTACAAATGTTTATGATTTATGATATTTATGGTTTATGATAAGTTTATGATTATTAAGTGCCGGCCGTTCTATCTGCCGAGGGAATATACTGCTATACTGCTCATTTCAGTTTACATTCCCCCGAACTACAGCTGCAACAGGAACAACGCACTAAATGAACTGTACCAGCACATCAGTGAGCAGCAGACAGCACACCCGGATGCTTTTCTCATCATAGCTGGGGATTTCAACCATGCTGACCTTAAGAGTGTGTTTCCAAAAATACACCAGCACATTAACTTTCCAACACGAGGTAAAAACATTTTGGAATTTGTTTACACCACACAGAGAGGAGCTTACAAAGCCCTCCCCCTCCCCCACCTCGGAGCCTCAGACCACATCACTGTTATGCTAATGCCTGCATACAGACCGCTCATTAAAGTTGCCAAACCAGTTTACAAACAGATTAAAGTGTGGCCAGAAGGATCATCAGATGTTCTTCAGGACTGCTTCAGCACAACTGACTGGGACATGTTTAAACAGGCTGCCACATGCAATAACACCACTGACCTCCAGGAGTACTCAGAGACTGTCACTGCCTACATCAATAAGTGTATTGATGATGTAACGATCACAAAAACTATCACTGTCCGGGCCAACCAGAAGCCGTGGATGACAGGGGAGGTCTACAGACTCCTGAAGACACGGAATGCTGCCTTCAGGGCTGGAGATGAGGTGGGCCTGAGAATAGCTAGGGCCAACCTGTCCCGTGGCATCAGAGAGGCTAAGAGACAGCACTCCAGGAGGATAGCTCATCAATTCAGCGACAGCAGAGACACTAGGAACCTGTGGCAGGGGATACAGACCATTACGGACTACAAGCCCCCACCACGGACCTGTGACAACAACATCTCTCTGCTGAATGAGCTGAACACCTTCTTCGCTCGCTTTGAGCAACAAAACAGCACCACTGCACAGAAGACTCCACCTCCTCCCGGCGACCAGGTGATGAGTCTGACCCCAGACAGCGTGAGGAGATCCTTCAGCAGGATCAATGCACGCAAAGCTCCGGGTCCTGACAACATCCCTGGGCATGTACTGAGAGACTGTGCAGCAGAACTCACTGATGTCTTCACAGACATCTTCAACATATCACTTAGTCAGGCTGTTGTTCCCACATGCTTTAAAACCACTACCATCATCCCAGTCCCAAAGAAGCCATCTCCATCCTGCTTCAACGACTACCGTCCTGTTGCACTTACCCCCATCCTCATGAAGTGCTTTGAACGGCTAGTCATGCACCACATCAAGTCTGCCCTCCCCCCCTCCCTGGACCCCTTCCAGTTTGCATATCGGTCCAACCGGTCGACCGATGATGCCATCTCCACTGCCGTCCACTCAGCACTCACCCATCTGGACAAAAAGGACTCATATGTCAGAATGCTGTTCATAGACTTCAGTTCAGCATTCAACACGATCATCCCTCAACAGCTCATCTACAAACTGATTCAGCTGGGGCTCAACACTTCGCTGTGCAACTGGCTGTTGGACTTTCTGACTGGAAGACCTCAGGCAGTACGGGTCGGCAGTAACACATCCAGCACCATCACACTGAACACTGGGGCCCCCCAAGGATGTGTGCTGAGCCCCCTCCTCTTCACTCTGCTGACCCATGACTGCACACCGTCACACAGCTCCAACCTCTTCATTAAGTTTGCGGATGACACGACTGTGGTGGGTCTCATTAGCAACAAAGATGAGACAAACTACAGGAGTGAGGTGAGCCGCCTGGCCAAGTGGTGCTGTGACAACAATCTGTCTCTGAATGTGGAGAAGACAAAGGAGATTGTTGTAGACTTCAGGAGAGCACACACTCAGCACGTTCCTCTGACCATCAACGGTGCGACTGTGGAGAGAGTGAGCAGCACCAAGTTCCTGGGTGTGCACATCACAGAGGACCTCTCCTGGACTGAAAACACCGCAGCACTGGCCAAGAAACCACAAAAGCGTCTCTACTTCCTCTGCAAACTGAGGAGAGCCAGAGCCCCACCCCCCATCATGTACACATTCTACAGAGGCACCATCGAGAGCATCCTGACGAGCTGCATCACTGTGTGGTATGGCGCCTGCAACGCGTCCTGCCGAAAGACTCTGCAACGCATAGTGAGAGCAGCTGAGAAGATCATTGGTGTCTCTCTCCCCTCCCTCCAGGACATTTATGGAACACGTCTCACCCGCAAAGCCCTCTGCATCACTGGTGATCCCACCCACCCATCACACAGCTTTTCCAGCCTGCTACCATCAGGGAGGATACTGCGGAGTCTCCAGGCCAGGACCAGCAGACTGAAGGACAGCTTCATCCACCAGGCTGTCAGGAAGCTGAACTCCCTCCCGAACCTGCCCCCCCTCCCCTCTTCTTCCCCTGGCACCACTGAACTATGAACCCCCCCCCCCCCCTCCACACACACTAATTATTATATGATTGCATGCACTAGTCACTTGTGCAGCATTGTCCTGCTCACTACCTCATTCGTCATGGAACTGACGTCATTCCACTACCTCATCAGTCAGTTAAATAAAATAACTGCTCTTGGTCACTTGTCACTTTAATTAGACTTAAGATATTTTTAATAAGTGAATTTTTTTTTGTTTTTTGCACTAAAAAATCTTTTAACTGCACTGTTGTTCACTTCATTGATTTGCACTATATCTGTCATTTGCCTTGGGCTGCTTTATTTAACTTTATTTTTAATTTTATTATATGTCTTTATTTATTTATATCATTCCCTTATTGTATAGTTGTTTTTACATTTTTATATTTGATCTAGTTATTTTTTTAGGCTTTAATGTTAATGTTAACTGTATGCACCGGGGTCTGAGAGTAACGCAATTTCGATTCTCTGTATGTATGTACTGTACATGTGGAAATTGACAATAAAGCAGACTTGAACTTGAACTTGAAATGGGTGCGTAGTACTTATTTATTAGTAGTATTATTTACTCTTACAGTAACGTGATGCATTTCTGGTTTCAAATTGTTGCTTTTAATTTTTTTTATGATGGTAATTTTCCATAACACTGAATGTGGAAATAAAGAGTTGGTTATGCTTAAAATGTTGATATTTTTTCTGTCTGTTTGTTTGTTTGTTTGTTTTTGTTTAGTTGTGCAGTTATTAAATCAGATTGTCTGTGTAAACTTTTGTAACATATGACACTTTATAAACATTAAAAACACTGTGTACATACTTTTTAATTGTTGTTTATTGTTTATTTTTGTGCCAGAAAAGCTTTGTAACAAAGAGGACAACTATTCCAAAATAAATTAAAATAATAAAAATGTAAATAATTAAAAATGAAATTAAAATTAAAAGATAATAAAGCCACAGGGTCTAATAACCTTAACAAATGGACTTTAAAAGTACAATCTTGCACCTTGGTGCGTCTTGCACCTAGTCAAACACCACTACATCACGTAACAGCAACAAAAACATGAACAAACACTGAACGATTGTATTTTTTATTAACTAACATTAACACGGATTAATAAATGTATTGTTCCGTGTTCGTTTGTGTACCACACGCAAGGTTTATCAGCAAATCCATGTCTTCTTCTCCGTTTTATGTGTATCTCTGTGGCAGAATTACAGCGCCACATGCTGGTCTGGCATGCATACTACATCGGTTTCGTGTGGACGCGGATATTTCTTGAAAAAAGATCGGGGGTCCGTCTCCGTGTGGACGGGGCCGAAGAAGTAACGAGTACTTACGGTTATGGATAGAAATGTAGCGACATAAAGATAAAGTTTTGAAAATCTTACATTATTGTTAATGTAGTGACAGAATGTATTTGTATTTGCCAGTAACGTTACTAAAACTTACCACTAGGTGTCAGTAGTGTTAACGTTACCAGTAGAGTGTGTAGATTATGAATCAGAAGTTAAACTTTTTTTTTTTGCTGTCCTGAAAAGTAGAAAAAAATATATACAAAATAACAAAACCGTTAACTTTTATTTGATCAAGAAAAAGTAAATGTGTAAAATTAATTTGGTGACCAATTTTAATAACTAAGTTAAAAAGGATCATCATAATTTCACCTCAGACTGTAAATTGAACCACCTAAAATAAACCAACAGGGATATGTACAATTACAAAAAGAGGAATTTGAAAATATATAATCTTTCTAATCCAAATAAATAATTTGAAATATTAATCGGAGGTGAAATTTAACATTAGATTGATAAAACGATGAATAAAAGCACATTTATGCTTACCTTTGGCTCAACACCAGTAGTCAGATGACCTAGATGACGTTAACGTTAATTAGCTCCGTCCCGTTGTGAAGGTTGTTCGTTGGTCAGGTATCTCTGTAGGTTTATAAAGTGTCCTCAACGTAGAAATATATAAATTAAAGAATGGCGGTAGTTATATCTTCAGTCTTTTGTAATAAACTGAATTATTCTTCGAACTTTGTGATTGTTGGCGCCATCATGTTTACGTTTTTTTTTTTTGTAGTTAGACGTCCAGATATGGACCAGATTTGCACGTCGAGTAGACGTCCATATATGGTCCAGACCGACCGACGCAATTTAGACTTGATCTGCACGTCGTATAGACATCTCATGTTTGTTGGGATGCATGACAGTCAAAAATGGGATATGAGCTACAAAATGACCAGATCCTGCCATTAGCTATATAGAAGACGTATCTTGTATTTCTAAGGCTTATATGTGGATATGAAGAAGCAATACAGGAGACCTATATTTCCTGTATATGCACAAAAATGCACCTCAATTTTGCCTATATGTGGCATATATGCAGCATATATGTTATCATATATGTGCATATATGCAGTTTATATGTGCATATACACTGCATATATGTTTCATATATGCGCATATATCCACATATAGATTCTTTCCATGTGGGCAGGTTTTTCTTGATGACGTCTAAAGTCCCCGCAAAATGATGTAGTCCCTTTTAGCAATTGTTAGCAACCACCGTTTTTAAGACACAATAAAGTTAAAAAAAATCACAAGCAGGTTATAACTGGTGTGTTTTATGTCATAGATCAAAACGTGAAAATATTTAGAGGCTTTGTTAACCTTATTTCAGGCGATTTAGCAAAAACCCATTAAAAAAAACCCATAGACTTTAGGGCGAGGGAACACTTAGTGCAAAAATGCTAACTCACTTCCATGTTTTGGCCTACAAAGTGACGTCATAACTTTGGCACTCTATTTGGGATGTGTTATTGAGAAGAGTTTCTAAAATTATATGCATAACCCATTCAATAGCTTACTACATTTACTATCTAGCATACATGTTTGTTAATATTTTTATGTCATTTTTTTTTGTGCCGTTAATCTGATATGTTGAGAAAAAACTAAAACAAAGGAAGGTTCATTGCTTATTATAACCTTTAATTCCAATTTAAATTCAATAGCATTAGTAAGTCTTAGCAATATGATGATATACATTGCCTATAGAAAGTCATTATAACCTGTGAAATCGTTTTACCTTTTCTCACATTATACTCTTGAAAAAAATAAATAATAATAATGATGTACTCACACTAGAAAAGGATGCCTTGAAGTGCGATTGTCAAAACTGCTTGGTAAAACAACATGATTTTCTGACTTACTCCAACCAACCTAAGTCTTACTTAAAAATATAGTCTTTGCTGGAATCTGAAGCAGAGATAATCAATGTGCACTTTCCAAGTCAAGATACTTGAATGTTACCCGCTTGTTCAATAATGTAACCTTGAATAATTACTGGACATTTGTTTCTTCTTCTAAGCCATAGGTGGTACTTATATGGCTGAAATGCTTTGTGAATTACTCTTAGTAAAACACATTAGGAGTCTAAAGTTATGAGTGACAAGCCCATTATTTTTAGGAGTCTCTCTTAAATTTGCCAGTTAGGAGCTACTTGTAGCATCTTAAAACTTTTTTTGTGAATGTGGCCCCAGGTAAAAATAAAATTACATGCTCAATTGAACAGTATGAGAACAGTATTTGAATGTTATTCTCTGGTTGTAAGTGGCTTTGGATAAAAGTGTCTGCTAAATGAATAAATGTAAATGTAAACATGTAGGCCAAGATAAAAGAAAATCATATTAGGCCACAGGGGGTCAGGAGACCTAGAGAGTTGAAATAAAAGTTATTTTTGTGAAACTATAATATTTTTTAATTATTATTATTATTATTATTAGTGTTTGCCATAGGCAAATATTATTATTTTAGCCTTTTTGTGATCTATTGTACTTATTCATGGATTTCATCAGGTCCCTGATACATCCAGTGTATCCTATCTACAGGACCAGTCTGCGGCTCTTGGCAAAATCAGAAACATATTGATTCATGTCCAGACTTTTTGTGATTTTTTTTCATGTGCCAAAATGACCAAATCTCTCTTCCTTGAATGCAGCATTGATCTTTGAAGAGGGGTGAGAATGCGGCTCAAGGTAGAAAAATAACTTTCACATGCAGCTGAGGACACACCAATGATGAGTGCTGTGACATACAGCTTATGCTAAATGGGGAGGGCCTCTTTGTACTACTGAATGCACTTGCATACTTCAGAGAGGTTAGCATCAGTGGACAGTTTACTGAGCAACATTGCTTTTGCAACAGCAATTTCATTTTGCAAGTTCATATTTTGCTCTGTGTCTGCAAGCACTTGAAGTGGGTTCAGGAGAGAAGGTTCAAGGAAAGACACTGATCTTGGTAGGAGAAATGATGTTGCCCTCATTAAATCAACATTTATTTGAGATAATCTTGTCTCCATCTCCACAATAGCCCTATCAAGGAAGTTGAACATAGCCATTTTAAAAGTCTGATTAGGAGCAGTTTGGTCATCAGAGTCACCACCATGCCCTATTGTAGACAAGATAACTCAACTGACAAGTTGTGAATTAACTATCTGTCTCCTTTTAGGTGGGTTTGTAGGCCTACTTCCACACTGAGAGAAATGCTCCTCCCAGAATGAGTCGCATCGCATCTCCTTCAGTGTGACCAGGGAAGCTGTCACTACTTCCCCTGCTGTGCACAAATCCACTGTTTGTGCCTGCAGAATTGAATTGGCTGGCTTCAGCACACCAAGCACATGCAAAAGAAATTTGCCAATGTCAAAGAAGTTCTGTCTGTCAAGCTGGGTCAAAAGACCACATGCCTCTGTGTTAATGTCAAATGGAGCACGGTCATCCTCTGCTATGTCAGACAGAAGCCTCCTGATGACATCCTCATTGTGAACAATAGACTTGGTGACATCATAATGACTGGTCCAGCAAATTTCTAGTAGTCTTTTCAGTGTGGATGTACTGTATCTATTTGCAACATAATATCTGTGACAAAATGTGTTCAATGAACTGGACCAGTCAAAGAACTTCTTTGCCACAGGTTCTGCATGCATTGCATGTACCACTGCCAAATGGAGTTGGTGGTTGTGGCAGTACACATATGGAATATCTTTACCCACTTTGTTTTGCAGTAAAGCCTGCACACCGCCCCTCACTCCTGACACGACAGAAGCACCATCATAACACTGAGACACTAAATTGTCACCATTGTAACCCAGGTCAGACAGATTAGACAGAATTTGGTCACACACATACTCAGCATCAAGCTGATTTAATTCAATGAGGCCGAGTAGGTGTTCCTCTGGAATTGAGTTGCGGACAAATCAAATGATGAGTGACAAATTCTCAATGTAACACCGATCCCTGGTACCATAACTTTTAATACAAAGGCCAGGAGAGTCGGCCTCCTCATATTTGGTCTGGATGTCTTTTAGTACCATTTTGGCAAGAGTTTGAATTATCTCGTTCTGAATCAAATTGGACGTGTATTTCGCATTTTCTGCAATGCTTTTTGCAATCTCTGCTAGTTTAAGGAGGGTGTAATCAAATAGCCGAATTAAAAGACCTTCCTCATCCCCACCCCCATGATGGTGCCCATGTAGAGCAAGTTCATTAACCACCAGAAACTGAATAACTTCCCCAAAACTTTTTACATAATATCTGTTTTTTTCAATGTGAGTTTGACCAAGCTGGTGAACAATGGTATTATCGGTCTCTGTCCGGCACTGGTATTCCTGCCATGCAGACATGCGCTGAGCTCGACAGAGGAAGCTTGCATGGAGGGTGAAGGACAAGGCACCTGTTTTTTAATGAGCCACTTATGCATTTTCTATGTTTAATAAAAACTGGTCTAATTATTATATCCAAAAGCCTAGTTCATTGACTTAAGTGCCAACTACAGTGACTAGAGACTAGCAACTTAAGTGGCTAGCAACTAGCTAAGCAGCTAGGGTATTTTACCCAGCAAATGAATAGCCTGCTAAAATGACAAAAAAAGTGCAAACAAAACTATAATTTACCTCAACAAGGCGGCATAATGAACGACACTGACTAGTCTCATTCATGGAGGCGGAAAAATAAGTTCTTTGTGAAATGCAAGATTTCCTTATTTTTTTTCTTTATTTATATAGAAGTAATGCATTGAATAATACGTTGATTAAATTTGGTTGAAACATGAAAACATCTATTAAAGTGTGTATATGTGTAAAAAAATTGACAAAACCTTTTTTTTAAATAAAAATTGCTGATAACTTCTGCATTTGAAATAAATAAAAAAAATTCTGGTACAGTCGCGGATCAGTTAGCCCAGGGGTTCCCTAACTTTTCCATTCCACGACCCACCTAGACAAGTGTAATCTATTTCACAACCCACCAAAATATTTGAGAAAAAAAAAAGAAAAAAAGAAAAGAAACGGTTGACATGAAGCCTAATCTTACTTAAAAGTTTGATGACAAAAATGTTAAATAAACAAAAAAAACTTTTAGTTCAGGCAGAAATGTATTTTTGCAATGGTTAAAATAAATGTTCTGCAATATCTGCAATATCTTCTAACTTTGGAAAAAAAATTATCTTAACAGAGAAGATACGTCAAGGAAATAATGCAAAAATTTGTACAGTTTGTTATGTGGAAATGTTTAAATCTTGTAGTGTTACAATTAACTGTGGGAACGGAGTGAGGCTGGTGGAGTGATTTGGAAATGAGTGATAACCAAATAAACACAAAACAGCGCGACAGCCCCTCGCAGACGACTACCGTGCACAAACAAAACCAAACACTAAATAAAATCCAGGCCTGGTCCTCTCTTGTCCTGCACTGTCGTCGCTCCTCTTTTGTATACTTTCGATCTCCTCCATGGGACTTGAGACTTAATTAATTAAATTGGTTTATAAACATTATTTTAAACATTATGCATGAAACATTTTTTTTTTTCACAGATATTCATGTTTTCTTATGCTTTGAATAAATGTGTATTAGTAATTTTTTGCTCGATGCTACCTCTTGTGGCCTCAGGAAGGAAACCAAAAGCTTTTCTTCACCCCAACTGAAATTATGTATTTTAAACTGAAATAAAATTCTAATTTTTTATCATATTTAAGTAATACATTTGAATTTAGTTTATCAGCCATTTTCACAGCCCTAGTTTGCAGTAAGTTAACACGTTGCTCAATTACAGCTCGACAGCTGAAAGGCTCACTATGCAGGTCTTTGTCTTCTCAGGTGTAAATCACAATGATATTCATGATAGTTGATGCCTACTCGCATGTGACTTTTACCAACATAAAGTGTCTTAGAAATTTTAAAGGGGGGGTGAAATGCTATTTCATGCATACTGAGTTTTTTACACTGTTAAAGAGTTGGATTCTCATGCTAAACATGGACAAAGTTTCAAAAATTAAGTTGTACGTTTGAAGGAGTATTTCTGTTCCAAAAAAACCTCTTCCGGTTTGTCACAAGTTTGGGAAAGTTTTTTTCGAGTATGGCTCTGTGTGACGTTAGATGGAGCGGAATTTCCTTATATGGGTCCTGAGGCACTTCTGCCGGAAGAGCGCGCGCTCCCGTATAGCAGAGCACTGAGAGCACAACAGACTTCACTGATCAGAGCGAGAGCGGCGCCAAATGTCACAAAAGAAGTGTGTTTTTGGTTGCCAGGGCAAGACAACCCTGCACAGATTACCAAAAGAGAAACAGCATTAAGGGACCAGTGGATGGAGTTTATTTTTACAGAGCATCAACGGAGCTGTGCAAGTGTTTGTGTTTGTTCCCTGCATTTCGAAGATGCTTGTTTTACAAACAAGGTCCAGTTTGACGCTGGATTTGCACATCGTTTATTTCTTAAGGATAATGCAGTCCCAACGAAAAAGGGTCACGATCGTGTGTTGGAACCGCAGGCGGTGAGTAAAACTGCTTAAAATATCTCTGTGTTGTTAACTTAGCTATCAGCGCGTAAGCACATCAAGTAAACAACATGCGATGTTGTCATCAAACTGCATTTTCCACATGTACACCTTAAAAAAAAAAAAGACGACAAAGTGGAACTTAGTCTTTTTCCAAAACCGCTAAGCAAATATATACAGTTTCAGTACATACCACATAGAGACGTCGTTGCTGATGCTGCTCTTGTTAAATTTCAGCCTCTGGATCTGATTCTGGATCATAAATATACGCTGAATCTGACTGTTAGCCATGGTTTGTTTGGGATGATGTTTTTTCCTCACGGTAATCTCACAGTTTCCAAACGCTCTCAACGCAAAAGCCTACTGGCGCAGTGTTAATTTTGACAGCAAATTCGGATTTAGTCTTAGTCTTAGTCTTTTGAATAACACACCATTTAGTTTTAGTCACATTTTAGTCATCTGAAATGTTTTAGTCTTAGTCTAGTTTTAGTCGACTAAATATCATAAGAGTTTTAGTCTTAGTCTAGTCTTAAGTCTTTTAGTCTTAGTCTAGTTTTTTTTTTTTAGTAGAACAAAGTCAACTTAGTTGACTTGACTAAATGTTTCCATCAGTCTGTTATGGAATGGTATTTATAAAATAAACATAAGGCCTGCTCTCAATGAAAAATATACATGCTCTCTGAAAAAGATATGCATTCGTCCTGAATGATATGCAATGCATATGACATTCTTTCAAGATGAAGTACAGTATTATTGAAATAGACAACCACCTATATTATATTTGTATTGTATGTTCATTCTATTTCTTTATTTGTGATATTTACACAAAGTTTACATTTTTTAAGTTTGTTTTTGTTCATTTAAAATAGCACTGCATAGTCTTCACTGTAAAATAAAATACACAATCAAACCAAAATGTATTCAGACACCTTCAACGTTTCTTACAATATCACAGTTTATCTGCTGTAGTTTAGAAATTGGTAATAAAATATGACAATAACTCTGTGGTTAAACTGTGTCAGAACAACAAATTCATCTTGATAATGTCTGATGCAATGCTTAATTTGGTTCAGTCTGTGGTGTGAAAAGGTGGCATTAGCAATTAAAGAAAGAAACACTTAAGCAAAACATGCTCAGGTCCCTAATATTTTTTTTTTTGTATTTTTTAGTCACTAGTAAAACAATATAATCTTTTCTATCTGATTTTTGGATTGACTTTGGATAAATTCTTGTTAAAACTACAAAGTAATTTAATCAAGAGCAGTGAGTGATTTACTTTCATTTTCATACATTAAAGACACTGACAGCAGAGCTAGTAAATTAGGCGCGGTCACTTTAAGAGACAAATGCATCCATTATAAAGATACACATCCGATTTCTTTCCAACTCTTTACTTTCACTGAAGACACAACTACAGACTTTTTCGAACACACTTTCCAAGACGGGTATTTCGACATATTTAGTATGTATTTGTTGTCGGTACAAAAGCAAGAAGACTTTGAGACGCGTCTCTGCTTGCTCCCTGAACACCGCGCTGCTGAATTGAGCTCATTCACTTTTCGCTCTTTTTCTTATGTTTATTTAAAATGCGATTTGTATTTGTTCGTTCAGGCGCAGGAGGACGCAAACGTCCTGAAGGAGAACTCGGTTCAGTGTTGCGCGAGTAACCAGCTGCTCAGTTCAACTTTCCCGCAGCGCGGGGCTGAAGCCAACTTGATGTGTTGAATGCTTGGAGCACGTTATAAAACGTAATCTTACACATTTCTGTTTTAATAAATGCTCATATTAAAACATAGCATTACACATAAGTAGGTACAAAAATAATCAGTGATACATTTACGACCCCACAAAAATTTGGGTCGCAATGGCATTTCAAAAGGTCGCAGTGTAGTTCCCTGTGTAAACAACTTAACTGTTATGAAAACGTCCTCGATACTGTGCGAATTTCTGCAAACTCATCTTTGTTCTCTTTTCTGTGTAACTGCTGCTGCGTTTGTTTAGCTGTGGCGCTTCCATTTGCCGCGGCTTTTTATAATGGCTCGGCTGCTTCTGCATAGATCAACCTACCCTCAAAGATTCGCTCTGATTGGATCTCTTCTCCATTCGTCTCTCCCATATATTTTCGTCTCATTTTTATTCGTTGACTAAAGTGTCAGTTATATTTCGTCACGTTTTTCGTCATCATATCTGACTTTTTATTTAGTTTTTATTTAGTTTTCGTCCGTGAAAAAGGTTAGTTGACGAATATTTTTCGTCATAGTCTTCGTCAACGAAATTAACACTGTACTGGCGCTCGTGATTCTTTAGCTCCGCCCACACGTCACGCCTCCAGCCGCTCGTGTTTTTCCGGGAAAAATCGGTACAGACTATCTTTCTCTTATGAATATAATAAAACTAAAGACTTTTTGGAGTTATGAAGGATGCAGTACTACTCTATAGGTACTCAAGATTAACAGGATATTGAGTGAAAACGAGCATTTCACCCGCCCTTTAAATCAATATATTGTTTTCTGTGAGTGAGTAAACAAGATGATTTTCACATAATTTAGAAAGAAAAATTCTAGGCTACAAGCTCCAGTTCTCAAAAGTCTTTAGTTTTATTAAGTTTTAATAAATAAAGTTTAATAAAGTTTTATTGCCTTATTCAAGTTGATTTAACATTTTTAGTTTTTCACTAACCATGCATAACATTTTTTTTTCTCAAAAACACAATCATGTACATACATGCTGCGCACATATTATTATAGCCCAGTTTGTGCTGATTACAGTGAGATTAGACTTTACCCATTTAGATATTTAAAAGAAAAAAGCACAAATGTCAGGGCATGACAAAACTTCCCCAGGCCCCAAAAATACTTTTAGACTCCAAAGGGTTAAAGGAAGTATATGCGTAAATTTGACCCGATGGCGCTTTTAGGTATAAACCCACCACTTTTATTCTGGTTTAATCTAAATCATGTGAGTTTGTTTAAGCATTAAATTTATGAGAGATTTTATGAATTTTAAACCAAAAAGACTCAAGCTTATTTTTTTTTTAATCTTACAGTGACAGTCATTTCTTAATTTATGCCAGGAGTTATGGAAATGATAAATGAAGTCGAGATCAATGTGAAGCTAGAGTCTTAGACCTTTTTAGTGAAAATATAAATACTAACATTCCTCAATATTAAATCTTTCCTTAGAAAGCCATGTTTCTAGCATTTGTAAAATTGCATTTTTCCATCTCAAAAATATATCAAAACTATGACTTATGCTCTCAATGTCAAATATAGAAATGTTTAAAATAATGCGTTTATGACCTCAAGGTTAGATTATTGTAATGCTTTATTGGGTGGTTGTTCTGCACGCTTAGTAAACAAACTACAGAACCAGGAAGTATGACCATATTAGCCCGGTTCTGTCAACACTGTGCTCCCTATCAAACATCGTATAGATTTTTAAATCTTGCTTATTACTTATAAAGCCCTGAATGGTTTAGCACCTCAGTATTTGAACAAGCTCTTGTTAAATTATAATCCTCAATGTCCGCTGCATTCTCAAAACTTGATAAAACCTAGAATATCAAAATCAACTGCGGGCGGCAGATCCTTTTCCTATTTGGCGCCTAAACTCTGGAATAACCTACCTAACATTATCCGGGAGGCAGACACACTCTTGCAGTTTAAATCTAGATTAAAGACCCATCTCTTTAACCTGGTATACACATAACATACTAATATGCTTTTAATATCCAAATCCGTTAAAGGATTTTTAGGCTGCATTAATTAGGTAAACTGGAACCGGAACACTTCACATAACACCGTACTTTCTACATCATTAGAAGAATGGCATCTACGCTAATATTTGTCTGTTTCTCTCTTGTTCCGAGGTCACCGTAGCCACCAGATCCAGTCTGTATCCAGATCAGAGGGTCACTGCAGTCACCCGGATCCAGTACGTATCCAGACCAGATGGTGGATCAGCACCTAGAAAGGACCTCTACTTCCGAGAAAGACAGCGGAGACCAGGACAACTAGATCCCCAGATACAGATCCCCTGTAAAGACCTTGTCTCAGAGGAGCACCAGGACAAGACCACAGGAAACAGATGATTCTTCTGCACAATCTGACTTTGCTGCAGTCTGGAATTGAACTGCTGGTTTCGTCTGGTCAGAGGAGAACTGGCCCCAACTGAGCCTGGTTTCTCCCAAGGTTTTTTTCTCCATTCTGTCACCGATGGAGTTTCGGTTCCTTGCCACTGTCACCTCTGGCTTGCTTAGTTGGGGTCACGTCATTTACAGCGATATCATTGACTTGATTGCAAACGATTGCAAAGGTACTATTTAAACTGAACAGAGATGACATCAATTCAATGATGAACTGCCTTTAACTGTCATTTTGGTTGCCATATGCCTAACATTAAATATTCAATAACGTGTGTCCACCAAAGAGTTTTTAGCCAGCTGAAAAAATTACATGTGCTCTTCTTAAAATGACCAGCTGGTGGCGCTTGAGAACGCTTTGGTGGCACAGCGTTTTTCCAGCTGAGACACTTTTTGTTTAGTTGTCCCACCCATCCTCTACTTATATATCTATTTATTTTCTATTATTTAAATAGTGACAGTGATGAGCACTACGTTTTACAGTTATCAACCCAATTTTTTTTTATTCCAATGGAGGGCAAGGGCAAAATGAACGTGTAACTATTATGGCAGTGCATCAAAATTCAGTGTTATCAGTTTGCCCAAAGAAACATAAATTTTTACGCACCATTTACACGTGATAAGGAGCAGGTGTACATTTATTTCATACCAGGTAACATTTTGAAAATAAAAACATTTTCATGAATTCGAAACTTTACGTCATAAGAGCTTTACGAACAATTAACAGAAATTAATTATGTTCGTGTTTCACAAAAGAGGCCCTACAAGAGCTTATTAAACCATTAAGCCAATTATGTATTTTTGGTAATTATTATTTTATTTGAGTTAGTTTTTCAGTTACTGTTGTTGGTTTTGTTTAGTTCTAGTTTTTCATTTATTTAGAAATTTTCATTTATTTCAGTTTATGAAAATGTTTTTTTCTTAATTTATAAAAAATAAACTTGGGTTTGGCTACCTCAAACTCAACTGCAAAGACCATAGAGGGTAACATGAAGAAGACCGATATGTAAATAATGAAAAATGGCTAACAAAACAGGAAACTATGGCCAAAACAAGCACTTTTTGCCTGTTCTGACACACTCCTGCTCGAACAAAAACTTTGCAGGACCGTGGCTCTCCAGGACAGACGTTGGCCACCTCTTGCCTACATCAACTTCATTGAACAATACCCTGATTACATGGGTGGTGTGAACAATGCATGATGGCTATTCATCAAGGAGCTGGTCAAAGAGCTTGTCATGCCACATATGAAGAGTGCTTGGAGGACAGGCTCAAACTTCAAAAAAACAAAAGAAAAGAAACATCACCAAAGATATTTTACCAAAGATTTCACCTGGCCAAGGGGGCACAAATCAGCAGCTGGCATTCCCAGTGCACTAGGCCGGTGTGCAAGGAGTTAAGCCCTGCACTGGCCTCAACAATAGGCCCTAGTCCGGCCCTGAATTCTTCATAATTCTTGACCCTAGTCTGACCAGAGACTTTACCCTTCTTCCAAAGCAGGTAACTATTGTTCCCTTTCAGTCGGTCACTCTCGACGCCACGTCGGATGACCGACGAATATGGGATATCGCTTCGATAGACCAATCTACTTCGAGTGTAAACTAAACGAGCCAATGCACATTGGCATGCAATTATTGCATCCAGCTGCCGCTGATCACTGCGTGAGTATAAGAGGGCAGCAGGTGCAATGCATACCAGCTTTTCGCTTCGGAGCCGAGCGTTAGTATCGCTCTGCTCAACTGTGTCTGCTGTGAACTACGAGTTCAGCACGCTCTCGGAAGCTTCGTGTGTTGGCGAGACGGCGCTTCAGCGGCGGTCGTTCCTGTGTCGAGTGGATCTGCACACTTCAGGTTGCACTACCCCTGTCGTGTTGCAAGCGGCCATCCCCCCTGTGCGCCTCAGCACTGAAAGAGCATTTCCTAAAAGAGCAAATTCTCTCTAAAAGAGCTTCACGGGTGCGTCTTTGTAAAGACGACGGATCGTCCTTATAAGGATGCCGTTTCACCCGTGTGTTTCTGGGTGCGGTCGTTACCTGGCACCGGGTGATGGCCACGATCGCTGCCTCACGTGTCTGGGCGTCGAGCACGCTGAGGTGGCTTTCGTGGATGAGTCATGTTCTCACTGCGGGAATATGACCATCTCGGAGCTGCAAACCAGGCTCCGCTACCTTCAGGGGGGCGGAGTCCCGTTGCCGCGGCCGCGATCTGGGGCTCGTTCTGGCGGCCGACAGACGAGAACCACTTCCGGCAGTAGCGCGAGTGGTTTGAGGATCACAGTGGTGGCAAACCCCGCAGGGAACCAACCCTCTGGGGACCATCACTCCTCTAGCACCTCCGATCCAGTGGAGCAACCCACGGAACGCGCTGGGCCCTCTTCAAGGAGCGTACCAACGGTATCCAGTGGGACTCCCCCCGACCAGATGTTGATCTCAGCATCGGAGGGAGAGCTGTCGGATCACGGTTCGGTTGCGCTACCGTCCTCTGGGATGGTGACAAAGCCTGATTCGGATCCCGAAGTGGCAGCTATGCTTTCCCGGGCCGCCGAGAGGGTAGGGCTCGAGTGGAATCCCCCACCGCGTCCCGAGCCCTCACGGCTGGATGATTGGTTTCTCGGGGTGGTGCGCGCTGGTTCTCAGCGCCCCACCCCAGTGCCTTTCTTTCCGGAAGTGCATGACGAGCTCACCAAGTCGTGGATGGCACCTTTTACTGCCAGAAACCAGCCGGTGGGCTCCTCCTCCCTCACCACCCTCGAGGGCGGTGCAGCGAAGGGGTATTCAGGAATCCCGTCGGTGGAGCGGGCGGTAGCGATGCAATTGTGTCCTAAGTCCGCCGCCTCCTGGCGTGGAGACCCGGTGCTCCCTTCCCGGGCCTGTAGGCACTCGTCTGGTCTGACCAGCAGTGCCTATGTGGCTTGCGGGGAAGCTGCTTCCGCCTTACACGCTATGGCGTTACTGCAGGTGCACAAGGCTAAGGCACTGAAAGACCTGCACGAGGGTGGTCACGATCCAGCGCTTCTGGAAGAGCTCCGAACCGCCACTGACCTTGCGCTTCGAGCGACGAAGGTCACCGCGAGTTTGCTGGGTCGTGCGATGTCCACATTAGTGGTCCAGGAGCGCCATCTGTGGCTGGGTCTGGCAGACATGAGGGACACCGACAAGGTCCGGTTTCTCAATGCCCCTGTGTCCCAGACCGGCCTCTTCGGCGACGCAGTCGAGATTTTGGCCCAGCAATTCTCGGCTGCCCAGAAGCAGACTGAGGCGATCCGACACATCCTGCCCCGGCGGGCAGCTGCTGCTATCTCCACCCACCCGCCGGCTGCAGTGCCCCAGCCTGCTCGTCGCCGAGGGCAGCCCCCTGCATCCGCCCCTGCTCACGCGTCGCATCTGCAGCAGCCTCCAAGTGGTGCCGTTGAGCTGGGCACAGGCAGGATGCCCCTCCCGTCCTGGCCCCCGTCAAACCTGACGGTAAGCAGAAGAGCAAGAGGCCCTGGGACGGGTGACCCAGAGAGAGGTAGCTGCTTTCTGGGGGATGGTGTAGGCACCTCTCCCTCCCCTGGAGGAGGGCCAGGCGGAGAATTTGGAAATCTCGACAGGAGAGTAGTTTCCTCCCTCTCTGGGTCCCAGGAGGGCACGGAGAGTTGCGGACGGCCAAGCACCGGACCTCACTCATCCTCCTCCTTCGCCAGATGGCAGCTGCGGGCGGTTCGAGAGCGTCAACAAAGGCCCTACTCACGCACCCTCTGCCAACCCGTGGAACCAGGTGAGCCCTGCACCCCACACTCGCACCACACTCCGGCCTGCTCACAAGCCGCCCGAGTTGGGCCCCTGTGTTCCACCTCGCTGCCCCACTGCGGGTACGGCTGTGGTTCTGCTGGTCCCGCTTGTACGGTTCTTAGGCGCCTGGTCAGCGCTACCCAGCCCGTCTCGCTTGCTTCTGCGAACCATCAGCCTCGGCTATGCGATTCAGATCGCCCGGCTTCCCCCCAAGCTCTGCGGTGTCCGCTTCACTACAGTGGAAGCGTCCGATGCCCCTGTCTTGCGGAAAGAGATCGCAGTCCTACTGGCGAAGGCCGCGATAGAGCCGGTCCCTCCAGCCGATATGAGGAAGGGGCTTTACAGCCCGTACCTCATTGTACCCAAGAAAAGCGGTGGGTTACGACCGGTCTTGGATCTGCGAGTTTTGAATCGGGCCCTCTATCGGCTACAGTTCAAAATGTTGACACAGAAACGCATTTTCAGGTGCGTCCGTCCCCAAGATTGGTTTGCAGCAATCGACCTGAAGGACGTGTACTTTCATGTGTCCATACTTCCGCGCCACAGACCTTTTCTGCAGCTTGCGTTCGAAGGACTAGCATATCAGTACAAGGTCCTGCCCTTCCGGCTGTCCCAGTCTCCCTGTGTCTTCACGGAAGTCACGGAGGCAGCTCTCGTTCCTCTCAGAGAGCAGAGTGTTCGCATTCTCAATTGGCTGATACTAGCACAGTCTCGAGATCAGTTGTGCGAGCACAGGGATGTGGTGCTCCGGCACCTGAGCCTGTTGGGCCTTCAGGTCAGCTGGGAAAAGAGCAAACTCTCACCATTGCAGAGGATCTCTTTTCTCGGTATGGAGTTGGATTCGGTCGAACAGACAGCACGCCTCACAGAGGAACGTGCGCGGTCGGTGCTAGCCTGCTTGAATACGTCCAAGAGCAGGACGGCGTTCCCACTGAAACTCTTTCAGAGGCTCCTGGGGCATATGGTGGCCACAGCGGCACTTACACCGCTCGGCCTATCACATATGAGACCGCTCCGGCACTGGCTTTATGGCCGAGTCCCGAGGTGGGCGTGGAAGCGCGGCACTCACCGGGTCCAAGTTACACCGGCCTGTCGCCAAACCCTCACTCCGTGGTCAGATCTGGCATTCCTATGGGCAGGGGTGCCCCTAGAGCAGATCTCCAGGCATGCTGTGGTTTACACGCATGCCTCCACCACCGCCGGGGGGGCCACGTACAACGGGCATACAGTCTCAGGGGTTTGGACGGGCCCGCAGCTGCAGTGGCACATCAATTGCCTAGAGTTGTTAGCAACGCACCTTGCCTTGAACCGTCTCAAAGGTCTCTTACGAGGCAAGCCTGTGCTGGTCCGATTGGACAACACTGCGACTGTTGCGTACATCAACCACCAAGGTGGTCTGCGCTCTCGTCGCATCTTGCAACT
This sequence comes from Carassius auratus, assembly GCF_003368295.1. Taxonomy (NCBI): domain Eukaryota; kingdom Metazoa; phylum Chordata; class Actinopteri; order Cypriniformes; family Cyprinidae; genus Carassius; species Carassius auratus. The sequence continues at coordinate 597,373 of NW_020525450.1, read as the reverse complement.
CGCCCACCACCTCCTCCTTTGGAGTCAGAAGGTTCTGAGGTCACTTCGTGCTGTTCACATTCCAGGCCTGCTCAGTCGTACAGCCGACGAGCTGTCTTGAGCAATGCTCCCGGGAGAATGGCGACTCCATCCCCTGACGGTCCAGCTGATTTGGAGGCGGTTCAGAGCCGCTCAGGTAGACCTGTTTGCTGCTCCAGAGACCTCTCACTGCCAGGCTTTCTACTCCCTGACCGAGGGAACTCTCGGCACGGACGCACTGGCACACAGCTGGCCGCGGGACCTACGCAAGTATGCGTTTCCCCCAGTGAGCCTTCTCGCACAGACGTTGTGCAAAGTCCAGGAGGACGAGGAGCAAGTCTTACTAGTAGCGCCATATTGGCCTACTCGGACCTGGTTCCCCGAACTAGTCGAGATTTTGGCCCAGCAATTCTCGGCTGCCCAGAAGCAGACTGAGGCGATCCGACACATCCTGCCCCGGCGGGCAGCTGCTGCTATCTCCACCCACCCGCCGGCTGCAGTGCCCCAGCCTGCTCGTCGCCGAGGGCAGCCCCCTGCATCCGCCCCTGCTCACGCGTCGCATCTGCAGCAGCCTCCAAGTGGTGCCGTTGAGCTGGGCACAGGCAGGATGCCCCTCCCGTCCTGGCCCCCGTCAAACCTGACGGTAAGCAGAAGAGCAAGAGGCCCTGGGACGGGTGACCCAGAGAGAGGTAGCTGCTTTCTGGGGGATGGTGTAGGCACCTCTCCCTCCCCTGGAGGAGGGCCAGGCGGAGAATTTGGAAATCTCGACAGGAGAGTAGTTTCCTCCCTCTCTGGGTCCCAGGAGGGCACGGAGAGTTGCGGACGGCCAAGCACCGGACCTCACTCATCCTCCTCCTTCGCCAGATGGCAGCTGCGGGCGGTTCGAGAGCGTCAACAAAGGCCCTACTCACGCACCCTCTGCCAACCCGTGGAACCAGGTGAGCCCTGCACCCCACACTCGCACCACACTCCGGCCTGCTCACAAGCCGCCCGAGTTGGGCCCCTGTGTTCCACCTCGCTGCCCCACTGCGGGTACGGCTGTGGTTCTGCTGGTCCCGCTTGTACGGTTCTTAGGCGCCTGGTCAGCGCTACCCAGCCCGTCTCGCTTGCTTCTGCGAACCATCAGCCTCGGCTATGCGATTCAGATCGCCCGGCTTCCCCCCAAGCTCTGCGGTGTCCGCTTCACTACAGTGGAAGCGTCCGATGCCCCTGTCTTGCGGAAAGAGATCGCAGTCCTACTGGCGAAGGCCGCGATAGAGCCGGTCCCTCCAGCCGATATGAGGAAGGGGCTTTACAGCCCGTACCTCATTGTACCCAAGAAAAGCGGTGGGTTACGACCGGTCTTGGATCTGCGAGTTTTGAATCGGGCCCTCTATCGGCTACAGTTCAAAATGTTGACACAGAAACGCATTTTCAGGTGCGTCCGTCCCCAAGATTGGTTTGCAGCGATCGACCTGAAGGACGTGTACTTTCATGTGTCCATACTTCCGCGCCACAGACCTTTTCTGCGGCTTGCGTTCGAAGGACTAGCATATCAGTACAAGGTCCTGCCCTTCCGGCTGTCCCAGTCTCCCTGTGTCTTCACGGAAGTCACGGAGGCAGCTCTCGTTCCTCTCAGAGAGCAGAGTGTTCGCATTCTCAATTGGCTGATACTAGCACAGTCTCGAGATCAGTTGTGCGAGCACAGGGATGTGGTGCTCCGGCACCTGAGCCTGTTGGGCCTTCAGGTCAGCTGGGAAAAGAGCAAACTCTCACCATTGCAGAGGATCTCTTTTCTCGGTATGGAGTTGGATTCGGTCGAACAGACAGCACGCCTCACAGAGGAACGTGCGCGGTCGGTGCTAGCCTGCTTGAATACGTCCAAGAGCAGGACGGCGTTCCCACTGAAACTCTTTCAGAGGCTCCTGGGGCATATGGTGGCCACAGCGGCACTTACACCGCTCGGCCTATCACATATGAGACCGCTCCGGCACTGGCTTTATGGCCGAGTCCCGAGGTGGGCGTGGAAGCGCGGCACTCACCGGGTCCAAGTTACACCGGCCTGTCGCCAAACCCTCACTCCGTGGTCAGATCTGGCATTCCTATGGGCAGGGGTGCCCCTAGAGCAGATCTCCAGGCATGCTGTGGTTTACACGCATGCCTCCACCACCGCCGGGGGGGCCACGTACAACGGGCATGCAGTCTCAGGGGTTTGGACGGGCCCGCAGCTGCAGTGGCACATCAATTGCCTAGAGTTGTTAGCAACGCACCTTGCCTTGAACCGTCTCAAAGGTCTCTTACGAGGCAAGCCTGTGCTGGTCCGATTGGACAACACTGCGACTGTTGCGTACATCAACCACCAAGGTGGTCTGCGCTCTCGTCGCATCTTGCAACTCGCCCGCCACCTCCTCCTTTGGAGTCAGAAGGTTCTGAGGTCACTTCGTGCTGTTCACATTCCAGGCCTGCTCAGTCGTACAGCCGACGAGCTGTCTTGAGCAATGCTCCCGGGAGAATGGCGACTCCATCCCCTGACGGTCCAGCTGATTTGGAGGCGGTTCAGAGCCGCTCAGGTAGACCTGTTTGCTGCTCCAGAGACCTCTCACTGCCAGGCTTTCTACTCCCTGACCGAGGGAACTCTCGGCACGGACGCACTGGCACACAGCTGGCCGCGGGACCTACGCAAGTATGCGTTTCCCCCAGTGAGCCTTCTCGCACAGACGTTGTGCAAAGTCCAGGAGGACGAGGAGCAAGTCTTACTAGTAGCGCCATATTGGCCTACTCGGACCTGGTTCCCCGAACTAGTGCTCCTCTCGACAGCCCCTCCTTGGCTGGTTCCTCTGAGGAGGGATTTACTGACTCAGAGACGGGGCACCATTTGGCACCCGCGTCCAGACCTTTGGAAACTCCATGTTTGGTCCCTGGACGGGACGCGGAGGTTCTAGGTGACCTACCCCAAGAGGTAGTTAACACCATCACTTCGGCAAGAGCACCGTCTACGAGACACGCCTATGCCTTGAAGTGGAACCTGTTCGTTGAGTGGTGTTCTTCTCGCCGAGAAGACCCCCGAAGATGCCCGATTGCGGCCGTGCTATCCTTTTTGCAGCAAGGGTTGGAGCGAAGGCTGTCTCCCTCCACCCTCAAAGTCCAGGTTGCCGCTATTGCTGCGTACCATGACCCTGTGAATGGGAAGTCTTTGGGTAAGCATGACCTCATCATCAGGTTCCTTAGAGGGGCCAGGAGGTTAAATCCATCCCGGCCCCCCTGTATACCCTCTTGGGACCTGTCTCTAGTGCTTAAATCACTACAGCAGGGCCCATTCGAGCCTTTGCATTCAGTTGAGCTAAAGTTTCTTTCATTGAAAACTGTGCTCCTGCTTGCACTGGCCTCCATCAAGAGGGTAGGGGACCTGCATGCATTTTCGGTCAACGATTCGTGCCTAGAGTTCGGGCCGGCTGACTCCCAGGTAATCCTGAGGCCCCGGCCTGGCTACGTGCCCAAGGTTCCCACTACACCCTTCAAAGACCAAGTGGTGAACCTGCAAGCGCTGCCCCTGGAGGAGGCAGACCCAGCCCTGGCTTTGCTTTGTCCTGTTCGAGCATTAAGGTGCTACGTGGACCGGACGCAAAGCTTCAGGACCTCAGACCAGCTCTTTGTCTGTTACGGAGGCCGGCAGAAGGGGAATGCCGTCTCTAAGCAGAGGATGGCCCACTGGATTGTGGATGCCATAACCCTGGCTTATCAGGCTCAGGATGTGCCCTGCCCGTTCAGGCTTCGAGCTCACTCAACTAGAAGTGTTGCATCCTCCTGGGCGCTGGCTCGTGGCGCCTCGCTGACAGATATTTGTAGAGCTGCGGGCTGGGCGACCCCTAACACGTTCGCTAGGTTCTATAACCTTCGTGTAGAGCCGGTATCCTCCTGTGTTCTCACCTCAAACGGGTAGTGGCACTGAGAGGCCCCGGTTAGTGTCGGCTTGCTAAAACTGCTCCAGAGTGTCCGAACTGTAGACCCTGTTGAGTTCCTCCATCACCCTAGGCAGCTGGACGCGGCGGAACGTCCGGCGCCAGGCCTTCATGATGAATCCGTGAGAACCATGGAAGGCTGGGCTCCATATTGAGACCTAAGCGGTACTCGTATGTGTATAGTCCACGGTATAGCCTTAGAGCCCGTGTTTCCCCGGCAGACTTCTGCCTTCCCAAGAGGGTTTTAATCACCTCAAATTTCTCCGTATACTCCTAAGCGGATGCTATATGTGTATTTGCCTCCGAGACCTCCTTCGGGAAGGATGGGGCTTCCGCAGCGTCCCGGCTCCAAGCGGACCGGGTACGTTTTCCCAGTGTTATCCAATCTCACCCAGTGAGGTAGTGCTTTGACAATGGTGAGTGGAGCTACTTGTTCTGAGCCCCGGCCTACACCTAATAGGGGCGCAGGCGGCTCGCACAGGGCACTGGAAGGGGCAGCACACATGGCGCTTTGATAGGGATCCCATATTCGTCGGTCATCCGACGTGGCGTCGAGAGTGACCGACTGAAAGGGAACGTCTCGGTTACGTATGGTAACCCTCGTTCCCTGAAGGAGGGAACGGAGACGCCACGTCCCGTCGCCATGGTTGCTGTACCGCCGCTGAGCTGCCGGGTTCCCGGCTCGGCTCCTCAGCGAAAAACTGGTATGCATTGCACCTGCTGCCCTCTTATACTCACGCAGTGATCAGCGGCAGCTGGATGCAATAATTGCATGCCAATGTGCATTGGCTCGTTTAGTTTACACTCGAAGTAGATTGGTCTATCGAAGCGATATCCCATATTCGTCGGTCATCCGACGTGGCGTCTCCGTTCCCTCCTTCAGGGAACGACGGTTACCATACGTAACCGAGACGTTTCAGCTATTAAAATAGTTCAGTTTTTTATGTAATGGTAAAGTGATTATATTTTGTTTAGTTAAAAAAAAAATCTATTTCATTTAGAAAAATGTTTGGAGCATTTTTTATTTTATTTTTTGTACATTTTTTTTTTTTAAATGATGACCAAGCAGCCAGCCACAGACTGTGAGTTGATCATAGCCTATATTTGAGAAATTAAGCCTTCTTAAATCATCACGACTTGACTTAAATATAGATATAACACAGTTCAATCATATCGCAATATTAGTTAAAATGTTTACCCTATATAGCTGTGTGCTGTTAGAAGTATATCCAGTCATTTGAGTGGAGAGGAGCTAAAGCGCACTTTGCAGGTTGTGATCACTTACATTTTAAACAGCTTAAAATATACAATTGTGGAAGTAACAAAATACAACTACTCATACTGTCATTAAAGGTCCATTGAAGTGCCTTGAAACACACAGCATTATTCTATGTATGGTGACAAGAGGGCGGGACAAATTGAGCAGCCACGCCCCCTTTAAAAAATAGCCAATAGGGCTTGGGCGCCGCGTTGCATTCTGGGACGTGGCGACCATGTTGATGGCCTTTCGAATGTAAACATACAGCAAGTCGAACGAGAAGAAGCAGAGTTGGGAGAAAGAAAAAAGATGCTAAAATCATGAAAAGGTTTTGGAATTTATAGGGGTGTCAGGGACCGGTATGTGGACAAAATCGGCACTTTGGTTTGGATTTATATGAAATTCCCAACAAAGGCTACCTTGCTTGTTTTGTGAGCGCCTACACTTCAGAACAGTTTCCGAAGCTACAAGTAAATGGAGTCTCATGTGCGGTTAAAAAATGGATGGGTTCAGGAGCTGCAAATCATAAAGCCGGCAAACAGTATACAGTAATACAGTAATCCGGACAAAGGTAAGCTGCGCTACGCCTAGCTGGTAGTTTAGTAACCGTTAGTGCTAAGAACCATTCACACATGTACTTTTAACTATATGTTTAAAAAATTGTAGTCAGTATCTGTCAACCCTCCCGTTTTTTCCCGGGGTTCTCATGTATTTGAGCTGTTTTCCTGCTGTCTTGCTACCCCCTTGCCCTTCCAGTGAAACAGGTGTTTTCAAAGCATCGTTTTGCTTACTTGATGTTGGGCTTTTTTAAGATAACAGTGTGGTTGTTGTTCACGCCAATCTGTAAGCAAAGTCACATTAAACCTAGATTCACTTAGTTAATGCAGCAGTTTTGTAGTACGATTTTTTGCTGTCAGCAGAGGGATAGCAACAGAAAGATGAACGTTGAAAATTTCACGTATTTTGGATGAGTAACCCAGGACATTTCCCTTATTTTCAATGTTCAGTGTTGACTTAAGCTATATAAATTAATATTCAGCTGTTATGGTCTCCGTGGTCATGCCTCCAAGCTAGTGATGTGTCGTTCTTGAACGATTCGTTCATTTTGAACGAATCTTTAATGTGACTCGGGAAGAACGAGTCGTCTCGGGGTGTGATTCGTTCAGTCGTGCATGTGCATTATTCTATAGGTTCTGTTCTAGTCGTAGTAATTCACCTGTCAGTCAATGCAGTCTTGAGCCGGAAAGAGAATTGATTACTTCATAGTTCGGGTCTATTGGGTTTTTGACTCATTCCTTAATCACGTGACAGCCCAATACGCTAAACCCAATGCAGTCTGAGCCGGAAAGAGAATTGATTAGTTCATCTCATGAGTCTTCGGGTCGAGTCATTACTTAATCACGTGACAGACCCATACGCTAAAACCATAGACAGTAAAAGAATGCAGTATTAAGCCGGAAAGAGAATTGATTTGTTCATCTTTCGGTTCTTCGGGTTTTTCGTTCTTTTGTCCCGTGATGTGACAACATTGGCTAGAGTAATTAGTTAATTTACAACTTTCCTTACAAATGGGTGCGTAGTACTTATTTATTATTAGTATTATTTATTTATTATTTTAATTTCTGTCATGGTGGTACTTTTCCATAACACTGAATGTGGAAATAAAGAGTTGGTTATGCTTAAAATGTTGATCTTTTTTTCTGTCTGTTTGTTTGTTTGTTTGTTTTTGTTTAGTTGTGCAGTTATTAAATCAGATTGTCTGTGTAAACCATACTTTTGTAACATATGACACTTTGTAAACATTAAAAACACTGTGTACATACTTTTGAATTGTTGTTTATTGTTTATTTTTGTGCCAGAAAAGCTTTGTAACAAAGAGGACAACTATTCCAAAATAAATTAAAATAATAAAAATGTAAATAATTAAAAATGAAATTAAAATTAAAATTAAAAGATAATAAAGCCACAGGGTCTAATAACCTTAACAAATGAACTTTAAAAGTACAATATAAAAAAAAGAAAGAAAAAAAAGAAAAACTAAATATTGCACAAGAAGCTTTGCTTTTTTTACGTAATAATTTTAAATGAATGCGTTTTAAAATAAATAAATTTAAAATAAAAACTTTATATCAAAGAAGAAAACTATTCCCAAAATAATTTTAAACCATTTGAATAAAAAATAAATGAAAATTAAGAGATACTAAAGCTACGGAGCCTTCCAATAACAAATTACCATTAAAATCACAACAACAACAACAAAAATATTGCACAACAAGCTAGTCTTTTTCTAAATAAATAAAAATAAATAAGTCTGAGTCTGTGAGTTCTTCTATCTGAGATAATCTGCCCAATTTTAGAAAAAAACATTTCAGATGGCACGGATGTGGCCACAATGCAAAGTCTTGTGTTTGTGACTTCAGAAAGGGTTTTGTATACTGGTGAACATCTCCTCCACCAGGCCAGAGGGTCTGATGTGCGGGGTAAGAGTGGCTCTGCAAGGTTGGCCCGCATCTCCATCATAGCATCTGAGGTCTTAGAAGAGGTAGCAGAAGGCCTCAAACTTAACCTCTCGTCAAAGTCTTCCCAAAACATGGCCCCTGCACTGGCAGTGCACCAGGATCTGAAACTCCTCACTCTGAGCTGGGTTAAAACTGTTAAAGCTGAAGTTATCATAACCTTAATGTTTTAAACTAACATTAATAATTCAAATTCAAAATGTTATTTGCTTTTAATGTATGTCATTATGTCCTTTTTTGAACAATCTTCTTATACATATATTACACCAATATGTCAAGTCTGCCTAGGAAAAGCAATTATTATACCAGCAAACTCAAAACTGGAGTAAAAATGAACAAACTAGTCTATAAATAATTTTTATTGTAAGCTTGGATTATTATATTATTATATAGCCTAGTGTTTATTTACCGATAGACAGTCAAGAAGACAAACTAATCAAAATTTTATTTATAACAGGGTTTTATTTATTTATACAACAATAACACACCACAGATCCTCAACAAACAGTAACAAAAACACAGTGACAGAAATGTCAGAAATAGCGCATGGGTCTGTCACGTGATTAAGGAACGAGTCAAACTCGACCTGAGACCCGAAAGACTCATGAGATGAACTAATTAATTCTCTTTCCGACTCAAGACTGCGTTGGTTTTGCGTATAGGTCTGTCACGTGATTAAGGAAGGAGTCAAAAACCCGAAGACTTCTTGTCAGATAAGAGGTGAGATGAGCTAATCACAGACTGAAGACCCAGGTAAAGAATTCATATTTTTTTCTGTATCTTATAGCATTTTAGTTTTGTATTGTTTGTAGTGTGATCAACGTTTGCGTAAGTACTAGATGTGTTGGGGAGGTAGCACTTAATATTTTAATTACATTTTGCTAAAATGAACGAAATGAACGAAATGACTCGAAAAAAGATTCGTTCATTTGCTGAACGAGACTCAAAAGTCTGAGTCGGTAAAATGATCCGAACTTCCCATCACTAGGAATCTCGGTTGAGTTTGTCGCTTTTTCTTCTTCTTCTTCTTCTTCTTCTTCTTCTTCTTCTTCTTCTTCTTCTTTGACGTTTAATTGCTGTCGGCAAACCAGGTTTGGTGCATATTCCGCCATCTACTGGAATGGAGTGAGAGGCATTGATATCAGAATACAGAATAAAATAACTTCCTTTTAACTGTATTGCTTTAAAAAGATTTTTAAAAAGAGCTTCATAACCCTTGTAAGAACTATTTCATATATTCTGCAAAGTTCTAAAGAGTTTATGCCAACAGATATTAAGTTGTACTTTAGCTGAAATCTTTCTCTTTCATATATGCCATTCAACAGATCAGCAATGCTTTACAGTTTCTGGAAGTCCACTCTTATTGCATCATGTCTCCCTATCATCTGAAGTGATTTGTTGAGGGCACAATGACCAATTCTCAGAAGTAACATCACTGTATCCTTTCTTATAACTAAACTAAACCAACTAGTTTTTGTTTAACATGCAAATGCCATCCTTTATTTCCTTTGTCCCGCTTTTGCTTAAAGGCCTGTGTAGCTATTTTGTTTACCTCCTCGCCCTCAACACCAACATGATCCGGTACCCACAAAAATACTGCTAAAGAAGTCTCCCAATCCCCCCCGAAAAGTTCCCAATTCCAGTTAGGTAATATAAAATAATATTCTTAATATCATTAACACCGTTTTTACATTGTAAGAGTTAAAATTTGGTTTTATAGGATTATATTGAATTTATTGCTTCCCTTTAATCTGCTAGCTTTTTTTTTTTTTTTTTTTTTACAGCCAGTTTTCCCATTACCTTTCACCCCCTACCTTTAGTTTCACTAATGAGAAACCTTTTAGCATGCCCCTTAACTTTCGTTTCACCAATGAGAAACCATTTGGCACGCCCCTTAACTTTCGTTTCACCAATGAGAAACCATTTGGCACGCCCCTTAACTTTCGTTTCACCAATGAGAAACCATTTGGCACGCCCCTTAACTTTCGTTTCACCAATGAGAAACCATTTGGCACGCCCCTTAACTTTCGTTTCACCAATGAGAAACCTTTTGGCACGCCCCTTAACTTTCGTTTCACCAATGAGAAACCTTTTGGCACGCCCCTTAACTTTCGTTTCACCAATGAGAAACCTTTTGGCACGCCCCTTAACTTTCGTTTCACCAATGAGAAACCATTTGGCACGCCCCCTAGCTTTCATTTCACAATAAGAAACATTTTGGCACGCCCCCTACCTTTCGTTTCACCAATGAGAAACCTTTTGGCATGCCCCTTAGCTTTCATTTCACCAATGAGAAACCATTTGGCACGCCCCCTAGCTTTCATTTCACCAATGAGAAACCATTTGGCACGCCCCCTAGCTTTCATTTCACCAATAAGAAACCTTTTGGCACGATCATTGCTCAAAGCTGCAGCTACCCCTACTAGTTCACGTCTGGTGTGAACAACATGAGAATTACCCTGTGCTCTCATTGACTTCCAATCAAAGATCCTTTTTTTGTTTTGTTTTTTAACTGCAGGCACTGCAATGCAATCTCAATGAGTTCTGGGAGGACTAGCCCTAACGTGCTTTCATCTTCAACAGTGGAATCCAATAATATTTAAAAACTATTTGGAATTTTAACAACTAGAAAAAACAATTAAAAACTGCTTTAATATCTTTATCAAATGTGAAATATGAAAAACTAATATATATAAAACAGAGAGACACCAAAACACTCACTGTGTTTTGGGAGTCAGTTTACCCTTTTGCTTCTAGCCTTTTGTACTGGTCCAAGGCACAGCGAACAGTACAAGAGACACATTTTCTAAAAACCACACAACCTTTAAAGGTCTAACTGGCATTGCCCCATTTGGGGTTATCACATTTATATCTAAATTGTACACAGGCTCCGTCTCCGATATAGAAATAACTTGGCAATCACAGATCTTGCAGTTACTTCAACCAGAAGATGGAGTAATGGCTGACAAGGGGTTCCAAATTGAGAAGATGCTGTCACAGGTGGGGGCAACCCTCATCATCCCTCCACTGAAAACACTGAATCAGCTCAGCACAGAGGACACCCAGAAAACAGCCTGAGAGGTTTAGTTGAGAGGGTGATACGCAGGGTGAAGGAGTACCACATTTGGGATGGGCTTGTTCCTCTTTCTGTGGGAGGTTCAGTCAATCAGCTGTGGGCCATCTGTTGCCTTCTCTCAAACTATCAGGGACCTCTTGATATCAAAAGGGACAAACCCGTCTGAGGTGAGACTAATTGTACAGTACTTTTAGCTGTTTGACACTGTGTAGGTATACTGTAAATACAAGTGCTGTGTAATCTATTTTTTAATTTGTTACATTTTCTATCTTTTCAATGAATATAGGGGGTTTGTACATTTTTATGGTTATTAATAAACAATGTTGTGAAGCATTCTGTAAAAAAGTTTATTCAAAGTAAAATGCATTTACAACTTAATTAAAAGAACAATAATATTTTAAAAACTTGTCAATTATTTTATTTACATATTTGGTAATAGCATATAAGTGAAGGAAACTAATAAAACCAGATTGGAGGCAGTTCATTGAAACCATGGAACATAAGCAAAAAGTGACCAATGACAGACAATAAAGCCCATATACTGTATACATACAATGCAACATTGATTGAAGTTGTAAATAAAAGAAAAGTATTTCCAACAGGAATTACATGCATCAAAGATGTACATAGAACTATTTACATTTGAAAAGTCTGCCTCAGCGTAATAATGCATCCATGTAGATGTTGTGATAAAAATAATCCAGCTTCTATCGCATTGAGTTTATGATCTCCTCATCCCTAAATACTCTTTCAACTGTGAAGTCAGTGTGGGTATCTGTTATAAAATCACACCACTGAAGCCCACTTAAGGCCAGCTGCCCTTGAACCTGATAATAATATTTGTGGCTTTTCTTAAGGCAGGCCTGGCCTCGAGCTGTGAAGGAACATCTTCAACATCACAACTCTTTACCTCTGCCAACCCAAATGATAGTGTTTCTCTGGGGTTGAAGGCTTTAGCATCAGGTGCATCAGGGTGGATGATGACCCCACACTGCGTCACAGAGACATCACAAAACTCTGAATATCGCCTCAGTATGTCAGGTTCCAGGTCCAGCCTTCTTTCATAGCAGCTGTCTCAGGAGTTCCTCAGAATGCCAGCAGCTAAGGATTTAGCAGTAGACTCTCCACAGACAAGGCATATTTCACCAAATCTGCTGGCTGTAAGTCTGTGTTTGCGTGCCTGGGTCCAGAGCTGGCATTCTGACTCGTGTTTCTTCCTCAATTGCAGCAGACATCTGCAGTCATGCAGTTAAATGTACATATCATTGTCACCTCACCTTTCTTATTTTAGCAGACATCAACACATATCACCTCTCTATAAATACACATCAAAATGTTTTGAGCTGCCCCAAAAACCTTACATATTAAGAAATGTTCAGAATTTGCAGAAGATAAAGTATCAGGGAAAAGATACTAATGATTGTTCTGTTATACATTAAAATATTTGGACAGGTGATCCTTCAGACTTACCACCACATGCTCTGTACAGTGTACATTTGACTCCAGATCGGGCATGATCCTTGGTCTTTGGTACTGGTTTACACACTATCATGTCATTTGTTGACTCAGGAGCAATTCCCTTTAATGATGATAAATGATTCATTTACAAATGTCATTACAAACTTCTAGTCCAACATCATTAAATGTAATGAATGTTAAATACATGTGTCCTAGGCGGGTGCCAGTCTGCAGTGAGCTGGTGCAGGACAGTGGCAATGGCTCTGTTTTGAAGCCCATGGTACAGTAGTGAGCACTTTGAAACAATAATGCCACAATGTGGTTGTACAGTGCTTTCCCAGCAGAGCAGGTACATGACATGCATTTCACTATCACAGGAACCTCTAATGCATTAAATATAACCTGATAGAAGAAACATGAAAATAAGTCTTTGCTCACAACTGTTTTACATTTCTTTGTAGTAATTGAACCAACTTAAGGATTAAAGCAAGTCTTAATTAACTTTGAACACCAACTTTTTTAACTTGTAACACAGAATATTCTGTTTTTAAATGTAATATTGTCATGGAGAGTTTGGCGCCACACACTCATTGACATCAGGCTGAGAAACACACTGATCCACACTGGAACAAAGTCTGCAACCGCAGCAGCTGAACATGAAAATCAGAAAAACCTGAAGGTGATGAGCCTCCTCATTTTAAATCATGGACCTGTGACGAAGCCCTCTCACTGTCACCTCATCGACAACTACACTTGAAACTATTCCACTGCAATGTTTTGGTGAAAGACACCAAACTTTAACCATGAATATGTTACTGACTTTTATCTAAAGATACACAATGTATAGCTAAGTAATAATATCAGTAATTAGTAAATGAATCAATAATATGGACTTTCACTGCAGAAGAGAAAGCTAACAACTACTGTTATCGCTAATGTAAGTTGGGTGGGACAATAAAAAATGCTTACCTTCATACGCAAACAGGCACTGCTCAATGAAGAATTTGTATCTTTGTCTAGTTTTGAACGTGTGGCGAGTGAAAATTGGTCAGCAAGTAGATGTACATCATCCAGATGTATTTCTGGCAGGTGTTGAAGGGACTGGGTAAACTCAATAGCGTTGCGTTGCTGGCGGCAGAAGGAAACATACACTGCTTTGAGTCAGAATGGAAGCTGAGTGACGTCATGTGAAAAGGGCCTATAAGACATAATTCACCCCAAGAAGATGTGATGAGGATTACCTCAGGATTTGAGATTTCATCAGAAAAAAAGAATGAAGCACTTTATTCAGCAAGTCTCTTTTTATTTATTTATATACTTGTACTAGTTTTCACATAACGTGTAATTTTACTAGTTAGACTTTTTCCAAACTATAATTCCTCACTAAATATATAATCAAGTGAAACATTATGAAGTTTCACTCACAATATACAATACTATACCATTCAAAAGCTTGATGTAAATAATATAAATGTAGCAAATAAATGTAAATGTAACAAACAATGCTGTTCTTTCAGTTTATCAACAACAACAACAAAAAAACTGAAAAAAGAAAATACTCCGCTTTTTTACACATTGATAATAATAATAATAATTACATAGATTTTTTTTATTTTTTTGTAGAAAAAAGGATTTCTGAAGAATTGTGTGACAGTTCGATTTGAAATCCGCAGTATCTAGAGCCAAACCTATCTTAAATAAAAAACATAAGCATTTATTTTCATTTAAGCTAAAGCGTTAGAATAATACTTTTATCTGTTTATTACCAGTGTATCACTTGTGTGGTAAGAAGTGTTGTAGTCGAGACCAGCTCATTCGAGTCCGAGTCAAGACCGAGTTCACAAACGTTTGAGTCCGAGTCAAGACCGAGACCAGAGAGATTGGGTCTGAGACAAGACCTAAAGAAATCTTCAAGAGTATATGTAAAATGTTTGGTGGAAACAATACAATTGGTACCATACTAAAACAGTATATCAAATATAACATGGCATGTACTCTATATTTTATTTACTTGATATGCAGGTTTAAAAATATGATCAGTTAAGGGTAAGAGCGCCACATATCACAGAATGTTTCTTTTTTTAGTCTTACTGCACACAAACTCTTTGTGGCTCTTATATGCAAACTGAATAATAGAAGATTTAACAGACGTTTTAAAAAGTTAATGTGTTAAGTTCATGAGACATCCTGACCTGAGTTACGCTAACATCTCACATCACAAGAAAATCACCAATCATTGAACGTGTCAATCATATAGGACCCTATGAAATCCATTTTAGATTTTACCAAATTCCATTTTTCAGTTTAAATTTTTTTGGATACATTTTTTCAACTCCTTTTTAATGGTTACATTTAATTGTATTAATCAATGTCTAATTAGTTAAAATCATAACACTTATACATTTTCACAACAATTTATTAAAAGTTTAACAAAATTGACATGTTTAGGGCCCTTTTAAATGTTTTATTTTTTTTCTTTACCATATGTTTTATTGTTACATGTTTTAGCATGTCTAATTATTAAAATGCATAAAAACAACTTTTTTTTTTCAGAGGAGAATGGGCCGACTGATTCATGCTGATAGAAGAGCAACTTTGACTGAAATAACCACTCGTTACAACCGAGGTATGCAGCAAAGCATTTGTGAAGCCACAACACACACAACCTTGATGCGGATGGGCTACAACAGCAGAAGACCCCACCGGGTACCACTCATCTCCACTACAAATAGGAAAAAGAGGCTACAATTTGCATGAGCTCACCAAAATTGGACAGTTGATCACTGGAAAAATGTTGCCTGGTCTGATGAGTCTCTGATGTTTTCTGTTGAGACATTCAGATGGTAGAGTCAGAATTTGGCGTAAACAGAATGAGAACATGGATCCATCATGCATTGTTACCACTGTGCAGGCTGGTGGTGGTGGTGTAATGGTGTGGGGGATGTTTTCTTGGCACAGTTTAGGCCCCTTAGTGCCAATTGGGCATCGTTTAAATGCCACGGTCTACCTGAGCATTGTTTCTGACCATGTCCATCCCTTTATGACCACCATGTACCCATCCTCTGATGGCTACTTCCAGCAGGATAATGCACCATGTCACAAAGCTCGAATCATTTCAAATTGGTTTCTTGAACATGACAATGAGTTCACTGTACTAAAATGACCCCCACAGTCACCAGATCTCAACCCAATCTTTGGGATGTGGTGGAACGGGAGCTTCGTGTCCTGGATGTGCATCCCACAAATCTCCATCAACTGCAAGATGCGATCCTATCAATATGGGCCAACATTTCTAAAGAATGCTTTCAGCACCTTGTTGAATCAATTCCACGTAGAATTAAGGCAGTTCTGAACGCGAAAGGGGGTCAAACACAGTATTAGTATGGTGTTCCTAATAATCCTTTAGGTGAGTGTATTTTCCCTGTAAAGCTTTTATAGCAGTTTTGGTGAATTGTATCCAAAGACAAGTCCTCTAATTTCAATGGAACCTGTTCACAAATATCCCTCATGTGGTATGGTGAACTGACGTCTTTACATTGTCTCATATCTCATATACTGTGTAGATATGATAGCTTCTCGCTTGCCCTCCCCACCTGCATGAGTTGAGTGTTGTAAAATTACCATACTCAGAAAGAGTTGAGACATGTAAAATACGTGTTAGAGAACGAATCCTCTTTGGAGGAACTTCAGCTGTGTTACAATGTTAATTTTACCCTTGGTAAGTATGTATGAAGTACTGAGCCTGAAAAAAAAAAAAAAAAACCTTTAGCTACTAGCTTCCAACTAAGCTACCAACACTGCTAGTCAAGAATACAGATTTGATTTCCGAAAGCATGTGATTATAGTAAAAACTGTTGAAAAATCACTTTAAGTTATGACTACAAAGGTATATCTTAATTATAGTTTCAAATACTTACTGAAATTTTTCCAAAAGAGAGAGCAGAGGGAGATGGCGATCTGCAGGTATGAACCAACGACCACCAACTGCCAACTGCAAAGCCCCAAAAATCAAAAACTTGCAGTTTATGCTCAGTCAACTTTTTGGACCTTTTTGGACTTTTTCTGTAGTTATTTATTTATTTATTAAAATTTAAGTTAATTTGCTTTGTTTTGTTTACTTCAAAAGTAAAACTATTTTAAATATCTTCAGGTTCAGGATAGGTGAAGTAAAAGGTTAAAATAAACCCTATTTCAGGCTGCTAAGTATAATAAAAACGCTGTCAAATGAACTTTTTTTTTGCTCTTTTTGACCACAGATGGTCAAGATGTTATAAAACATGACAAATAACAATTTCTGGGGTCAGAATTGTATTGAAAAATGTGTCCATTTGTCTCTGTGAGTTGTTTACATCAAAAGTTATGCCACTTTATATCATATTTAGATTTTTCAGGTTTGGTGCAAAGGGTTAAAAATAAAGCATTTTGGACATTATTTCAGCTTGTTACCCGATTTAATCTTGAAATAGACACTTGAATGATAAAGAAATTATATGTTGTGGAAAAAAAATCACCCTATTCGCCAGGGATGTGCACAGACCTTTTGAGGGGCATGTGCTGAAACTGAAAAAGGGCACCCCCTCCCTTTTTTTATATCAATTATATATATTCTCTTTTTTAGCTATTCTGTTTGGTTTCATAAGCTAATTTGTATAATTTCGTTAACATTATTATGAATGACATTGAGAAGAGGGGAAGGTGAGCAATGAGTCAAGTATTTTTGACAAACTTTTTTGAAATATAATTTAAGTAATTATGTCCAACTCAATTCCAGATTATAAGAAACTATAGCCATACCGTTACTATAACATATCCAACATGTATCCGCCTACCTGGCAAAAACTTGATACTGTGGTGGACCAGGGATGTTGGTTTCTTGAAGGTCTCTTATTCACTACACTTTCCCTAAAATAAGCCAGCAATGAAAAAATAAATAAAAATAGTGTGAAAAGTACAGTTGCAGTGAAAAGCATTTCTGAAGGATCACGTGACACTGAAGAGTACTGAACTGGAGTAATGATGCTGAAAATTCAGCCTTGATCACAAAAATAAATTACATTTTAAAATATATTCAAATAGAAATCAGTTATTTAAATTGTAAAAATATTACACTATATTACTGTTTTTGCTGTATTTTGGATCAAATAAACGAAGCCTTGGAATGAATCATGAATTACATTCTGCATGATAAAATATAACGATTTCACAGTGATCTTCTGTAATTTTTTTTAGTTACTACTACATTACTGTAGTAAAACCATGTTTTACTACATTTTATACAGAGAGTATACGGAATATACCATAACATGATTAGCCTAAATGTTAATAAATTAAGTGTATCAGCAATCATAAATCAAAGAAGAAATTTCTTAGAAATATAGTTATCTAGGTGACGAGGATCACTCGTCTCTTTCTCCTCAATTTTTTTTTTTTTTTTTTTAAGTCTAATGAAATGTTTTTTTTTCCCCCTCAGAAATTCTGTTGTGTATTTACATATTTTTCTGGTTATCAAATGAATACATAAAACATTCATTTAATGTTGCTTTTAATTATTGAAAATTAAGCAAACTTTATTCATGATTTGATGTAAGTACAATGACCTACTTTTGATTAATTCATAAAACATTTGACAAATTGTGTTACATTCTGCGTTAAACTAAATTCCGTGTTTATGACTGGATTCCACGATTCCGTCCACGTTTGCTGCATCGCGGAAATCATAGGGCCTTACAATCATATATAAAATTAAAGAAATATTAATATACAGTAATAATCATGAACTATTTTGATTGGGACTCGAGTGGACTTGGGAATAAGTCAGATTCCTAATATGTTCGAGTCAGAGTCAATACCGTGTCAAAATGCACATGACAAGACCGAGACCATTAAAATACATGGTGGTCTCATGGGGATGACACCGAGGTTTCGCACACATGACATGAAATAGAGAGAAATTATTGTTGGGTTATTATTTGTTGGTCCACATTCAAGCCACAGTACTTTACCTGAAAATCCATCTAGGCCTCCCGATATGTCCAAGCCGAATGGCTTAAGTTTATCATAACCATCTGCGTGCCACACAAAGTTAGGTCCCATTGACTGGTAGGTTCTTCTTGTAAACGTTCTGCATGTTCTGCTCTCACACCCTCGAGGATTAAGCTCCTGGCCCAAATTCATCACATCATCTCTCTTCACTCGAAAACTGTACTTTTGTTTAGGTACCTGCCACATCGTGCGGTAAACAAATAGCTGTCTGGGTCCACGAAGTTCCAATCTGATGGAGTTACTTGCAGAGTTTGGAGAGGAATAATCCTTTCTGAGTCCTCAAGCTGATATTTACACCGTGTAGACTGTGTACACACTGTGTACAGTGTACGAGTGGCCCTCGTGAAGATATTGAACACATTGATGCAGTATGTCTGGTGTTTCGTCTGGTCAACGTCCTTTAGAAACTCCAAACACTGATCACACGTAAAGCAAAACCGCGTTAAGCTGCTCATGTGTTTGCCACCAAACGGCCAAAACATCCCTTGGTCGCAGTCCATGTTCAGTCACCATAAACTTTATTTACTCCATGTTCTCCACAACCACAACACAAATTTACCGTGCTCACCAACAACACCACCTTTCACCGCGTCACTTCCGGTGTGTGGTACATTCCCTTTCTGTGAAGAATCTGTAATTGTAAATTTGTTTCGGGACTGGTAAAAGTGTTTTGCGTCTTGTTAATTTGTTTTCTAACATGTAAATTAGTTTCATCCTTGGTAAAAGTGTTTTTCCCATGTAATTGTGTTTTATGATTGGTAAAAATGGTTTCCAAAATGTAAATTTGTCTCGAGCTTCATAAAAGTGTTTCACACTTTGTAATGTTATTTTGCACTTCCTGGCCACCGTAATTAAGTGTTCAAGGATAGAAGCAGTTCAAGTGTGAGAGTAAACATTGTGCTGGGATAATTGTAGGGCCCTATGTTTTCTGCGGTGCGGAACATGCAGACAGAATTGAGGAATCCATTCATACAATTCATCACAGTTTAGCGCAGAATGATGCGTCTACAGTTTCACTAAATGAGGACGAAAACACATGAACAACATCTCCAGAACTGCTCTGAGAGTCACTTCATGAGCATTTGACCGTTTGATTTGAGCAAAAGCATCATATCACATGCACAGAATTGTAAAGATATTCACGGTAACCCGTCAAAATTACTTTTGAAGTCTATTTTCAGTAGAATGTATATAGACTACTACTACAACTAATAAGAAACAATTTTTTTTTAAAGGTAAAAACACACAACATTTCTTCCATGTTTTAATTTTAATAGTAGATCTCCTTTATTTGCCAAAAAAGTTAACAATAAACATTAAAATACACACAGAATGTTTGAGGGGGAAAATAATTAGGCTTCTTTAG
Organism: Carassius auratus; assembly: GCF_003368295.1. Lineage (NCBI taxonomy): Eukaryota > Metazoa > Chordata > Actinopteri > Cypriniformes > Cyprinidae > Carassius > Carassius auratus. The sequence continues at coordinate 577,701 of NW_020525450.1, read as the reverse complement.
AAAAATAATAATAAATTAAGTTGTTTTATGCGTTCAAATAATTAGACGTGCTAAAACACAGAAATTGGTAACAATAAAAATCCACTATTGGTCGACCTCTAATATTTGATCATGTCAGAAAATAAAGCTGATTTCAGTCTCATGATGTTATTTTATTCATAATTCATACGGCATTTAAATATTTCAGATATTCATCATCAATCACAGTATTATCTCAAGATGATCTGACATTATTGTTTGTAATAAAACACAGAGAAACTCACATGAATACGACTGCTTTTGATAGTAATAATGCAAATGATTGATGTGAGACTGATTTTAATGATATAAGCACAGAAACACTGTCTAGATGAGGATTCATCACACATTTATTCTGATTCATGCGATCAAGGAACTCTTTAACATCTCACTGTTATTTATTCATCGTCCATCTCAAAGCATTATGGGTAGAATCTCTCATCAGTGTCTGATTCATCAACACAGTTTCACTGATGATCTAGGACAAATCCAAAACCCAGGATAGAGCGGCTGGGTGAATGTGGTCTTTTCTGTGTAAATGTGTCTCATTGTGTGAGAGACGTTGTAGAAGGACAGAGTTCCTGCACTGTGATCTACAAACACTCCTATTCTCCTGCTGCTGGACTTCACAGGGAGATCAATCCGTTTATCATGGTGTACAAATAAATATCGGTCAGTATAGCAGATCAAAGTCCAGGACTGATCATTATATCCTAAACCACACTCATTACCCTCTCCCTTCCTGCTGATGCTCTTATATGTCACTGCTATATCAACATCATATCCACTCCACTCAATCTCCCAGTAACAGCGTTCACTCACACTCTCTTTACACAACACCTGAGGACGCCCATCAAATCTGTCTGGATGATCAGGATACGACTGATCTGTGTCAGTCCCAGAAATCACTCTGTTGTTCTCAGACAGAAGGAGGCGTTTATGCACTGTGTTCAGATCCAGAGTGAGCTGAAGAAAATCTGAAGGAGATAAAACACATCACAATCAGAAATCATGAATGAATTATTAAATCAAACACATGATCTTTAATATACGACTATAACATCACTAAATATATTCTCATATAAACCTGAACCTGTGTCACAGAACACATTCAATATTCTGATATTTCTTATACGAATGTGTCGAGTATATTAGCATTCAATACCAGTTTAACATACACAATCATGTCTAATGAAATGAAGCAATAGGCATTTTTGAAATCTTTTCAAATGTAAATGAAAACAATACATTCACAACAAAATGAAACATTTCCTTTTTATTTTGTCAAATTATTAAAATGTTAATAAATTAATTAAACAAATCCAGTGGTTGTCTGATAATCCTGTTATTAATATTATTATATTTTTGTTTGTAGTCAAATGTCTGGGACTTATTTTGACGTGTGTGGTGAGGGTGACGGTAACTTCCTGTTTGGACCGGAAGTGAACCCTGCGCCTGTAAGAGAAAGCTTTATGTGTGATGTTTGAAGCGATTATTAAGTGAAGTGAAAGTGACACACATACAGCCAAGTATGGTGACCCTTACTCAGATCTCCTGCTCCGCATTTAACCCATCCACAGTGCACACACACACACACACACACACACACACACACACACACCTGATGATAGTGCTCGATAGTGATGGTGAAGCGTTCTGAACCTCTGAAAGATGTTTATTACATGACGCTTCTCAGAACGGTTTATTCTGTGTCCATCTAGTGCTCATGAAACTAAATAACAACTTCCGGCAGGTGAGAATTTAACCAGAACTGGCCCGAGTGTATGGGAGTGTAAGGAACGTATATAAACCGATTTACTTAAGTTATTTCTGGTTAGTGCATACCGGAAACACAAACTGTTTCAAACAATTCAGTTTGATTTGGTGAACTGGTTCACCCGGTTCACTAAGAAGATCCGGTTAAATAGAAACATCTGTCATGATCCGGACAGATAAGACAAAACCAATTAAACCCATTACAAACAAGATATTTGTTGCATCCAGTGGGGACATAATTACTGATAATAATGACTTATACTGTCTTTTTACATTATGCGTTGTGTATCATGCTCCGTAAACACAAAACCATGTCTGCATTTGTGATCTGAGAAACACCAAGCCTCCTCTACTGCTCACGTTTGAACTGTCCCACTTCATAGAAACAGCCGTTGTGCCACAGATGCATTGTAGGCTACTGTTTCAGAAAACAGTCCTCATCCTCCATAAAATGCACTGCACACATCTGGATTTTTGGGTTGAACTGTTCTGGAACAGTGTTGTAAATACAACCTAACCACTGATGTCTAGTCATGTCCTCTTCACACAGCGTCCCCATGATATGGCGGTGGCATCAACACTGAGAATAAAAGTTATGCCTTCTTTCTTTGTGTGAACATTTGGGAGGCGTTATGCAAATCTTCCCACATAGAGATGTAGACATGGAGGGTGTGTTTAAACAAGGCATTTTAGGGGTGTTTGGTTGACTCTTAACTTTGATTAAGAATATCTCTTTGGATTTGAGACTTTAGTCTTACCATCTTTACAGATCTTCATGCACCAAGAGCTTGTAACACTCCAAAGAGAAAGGAAAAATAAAAAAATAGCATCATATGACCCCTTTAATATTCATATCGTTTGGATACAAGTAAAACGTCATGCATAAACTATCTTGTCTCTTTGCATTTAAATATATATTAATTATACACTAGTCTCTGAAAACCTCTACATGGACAGAAAGTATTACCGTATTTTCCGCACTATAAGGCGCACTTAAAAGCCTTTAATTTTCTCAAAAAACTACAGTGCGCCTTATAATCCGGAGGCCTTACATATGGATCAAGGCGCTCTGTCATAATGTTGACATTCCTATATGTTGACAGCCCTATATATGAAAACAGTTCTGAAATAGGCCATTCACTGAAGGTGCGCCTTATAGTGTTTGAATTGACACGAGGGTGAGTAAATGATTTTTCTGGATTATCAGTTTGAGTTTCTGTCTCCTCTGGTCCTTTCTTTCATATTTAGTTTCTTAGAAGAAAAGAAGTTAATTTCTTTTTTGTTTTCCTTATCCCTGTTATATCGTTTACTGTGAAAAAGTACACTGCTATCTGCATTAACAAATAATGTGTCCATGGCAACAGTAGATTTTTTTAACAGCAAATCCTGTGTTACTGTAATGAATGTAGCAACAATCACTTTCTGGGGAATAATTAACTCAAATGAAGTGAATATTCATGAGTCTATGAATATAATGTGCTTATAACAATAGCTAATATAATTGCAATAGCTTACAAATATTTAATTACCCAAAGAGGGAATATTTAATCATTTAAAGGTAACCTTTACTTGAATTAATTTAAGTTATCTAGACAATCTGTTCATCCTGCGAACTGGATGCTAGACTTCCTTATCAAAATTCAATAAAAATACCCTTCTTACAAACTCCAAGAAATATGAATCTTCTGATCAGGAAAAAAACTATATTTTCTGTGTCAGTACTACTTAGATTACTGAAATTAATTCATATAAAACAAAGCTCGTAGCGTAGATCACACGATTCAGGGACTTCGATCTCGATGAGCAATTAAACGGTTCAATTCAAGCAAATTATGGTATTTAATAAAAACAGACTAAAGAGTACATAACTACAATTCACACGTAAATATGAGTATATAGCAAAACAATCAGTACAATTTAAACAAGATAAATGAACGAGAATAGTAATGAGATAGAGAGGGAGAAAAACGAGAGAGAAAGAAAGAGTGAAGGCGGATCTCAGAGTGACAATTTTCAAACAGTTAACTTTGAGTGATTGGATAATTTCACAAAAACTGAATATCCTAGACAACCTTAAACAGCAATTTGAAGTTGCAACATAAGAAAGTACTTGTTTTGATCTGGCTCTTGTGTGTAGCTGAGTTCAAACTGTCCGTTGTTCTTTCCAGAGCAGATGATGCGCGAGCTTGATGGTTAACGCGAATGTAAACTTTGCCAAAAAGATGATTAGACTTAAGTTCATTTGGACAAGTGAAGACAATTGAACGAAGTCAAATATCAGAAGACAATAAAGAAAAACTACAATGAAACGAAAAGTAAAGAAGAACAAATGGAGAGACTTCTTGAGAAGTCCGATCGCGAAGCTGAGAACCCCCTCTTTCTCTGGCGGAATGCCTTTGTTTTTATGGAAAGGTAGGTTTACACCTATCTTTCCGTATGAACCAATGAAGTGTGAGAAACTGAGGCGGGAAAAATCTTCTTTGTCTGCTGATTTCTGCCCACTGGTCTAATTTATGGCAATAACAAAATGAAACATTTTTCCTCAGAAAGATTGTACTTCTGAAACAATGCATCTTTTTGTAATTTGCCGTCGAGATTCGTCACAGTCGGGTTTTTACGATTATACAGACACCAAAAACTATGATTTTGCGAGTCAGGATACAGAGTTGTTCCTAACTACATGCATATAAAGTTTGATTAAACACACAGTAAACATTATATCTATTCCACTATGCCACGTGAAGACATCTGAGCACAGAAAGAGATACATTTAAATACATTTAGAGGTAGTTTTATCAAAAAGGTTCATGTGCGGGCCAGAAATGCTCGTGTGTTTTTGTGTGTGTGCCTGTGTTGTGGAATGTGTCGTCGTGCCGTGAGTGAAAAAGGCGGGTGTTTGTCTTTCCTTTGAGGCTCCCGTGAGTATCTCTGGACTGTCTCAAAGATGTAATAAATGTCACCCCGCCATAGGATGTTGCCGAAATCGCGGCGCCCGAGTGGTGAGTTATGTTGGAAGATGTTGTAAAACGAAGTCCTTGTTTTTTTTTTTTTTTTTTTCCTTTGCTAAAGGAACTGTTTATGCTATTATATGCAACACTCTTAAGTCATTCCCTTAGGTAAGGGAAATCATGCCTCTAGTCTAATACTTCAGGGGGAAACTGAAAAGGGTTAGTTCACCCAATAATCAAAATTATGTCATTAATAACTCACCCTCATGTCGTGAGACCTCCGTTTATCTTCTGAACACAGTTTAAGATATTTTATTTGGTTACATCGAATGATTTGTTTGCGAACCGGATATCCAGACTGCTTTGATTTGAACTCTCTCTCACAACAGACACGGAAGAGAAGACACTGCTGAATAAAGTCGTAGTTTTTGCTATTTTTGGACCAAAATGTATTTTCGATGCTTCAAAATATTCTAACTGACCCTCTGATGTCACATGGACTACTTTGATGGACATGGACAGTATACCGTACACACAGCTTCAATGGAGGGACTGAGAGCTCTCTGACTAAATCTAAAATATCTTAAACTGTGTCCCGAAGATAAACTGAGGTCTCACGGGTTTGGAACGACATGAGGGTGAGATATTAATGACATAATTTTGATTATTGGGTGAACTAACCCTTTAACATATAAATAACAAATAATGAACAATATTTCCACAGCATTTATTAATCTTAGTTCATGTTAATTTCAGCAATTTACTTATGCTTCATTCAAATCACAAGTTGTGTTTGTAAAGATTAATGCACTGTGAACTAACATGAACAATATTTTTTTTATTAACAATTCGATTTTTATTAACATTAACAAAGAATAAATGGTTGTTCATTCATGTTAGTTAATATTTTAATGTTAACAAATTACATGTTATTGTAAAGTGTTGTATTAATATTTGTTTATCATACTGTTGAACTTTGGACAGTATTTTCTCTCTTGTTATTTCATAGGAGCTTCAAAGAAGATGGAGAAAGCCAGAGTCTTGTGCCCTGCGTTTATCAGTCTCCTTATGTTTGTTACGTGAAAAAGAAAAACTCAATAAACAAAGCAAAAAATGTTTGGACTGATATCTTCCCCCCACAAGGTTTCTATAGATATCACAATATCTTATGGCCACAATAACCATGATATGATAAATCTACTATCGTGACATGCTTGGATACAGCACTCTGTGAATAGCCAGCTTCTTTGGCAATGAATGTTTGTGTCTTACCCTCCTTGTGAAGGGTGTTAATGATTGTCTTCTGGACAACTGTCAGATCAGCAGTCTTATCCATGATTGTGTACATGGGCGTAGGTTTAGGGGGGGACGCTAGGTACTAGTCCCTAGCAATATTTTGAGATGACTAATTTGTCCCCACCAATATTTAGCAAGCTCCTTTGAACTGCTATTTGGATCTTTGCACTGCTATTTGGATCGATTCTAACGGCCAGGACGACGACAGTACAAGAAACGCTGTAATTTGATTGATGGCGGGGTATCTGACAGGCTACACTCGCGGGCCGGGACTACTTTTGTGTTTGCACTAGCAGCGAGCGGGTGGTGTGTGTGTGTGTGTGTGTGTGCGCGCGTTGACGTTGACGACGCCGAAGGTAAGTTACCAGAGCTGTCTCTCTGCCACATACAAAGGCCAGGGTAAAACATTTTGATATTCCGTTTTTTTTTTGCCCCTTATTGTACTTTGTAGATGCCACCCAAGAAGAAGAAAGGGGACATACAGTAAGAAGCTTTTTCATAAAGCAGAGTCAGAGTGTAAGTCGGCAAAATAACTAGCTAGCCACACAAATAAACTAGCAGTAGTGACTGACCAGGCTTTCAAATGCATATTCCTGTGGAAAATAGTATTAACTGGTGATAGTATGTGTTACCCAGGATGATAGAATGCTACGTTAGCAAGTAGCTGAATGTCAATGAGCCTGTACCTTAACTTAGAATCTTGCAGTCAACATAAACGTGAGTGTACTGGAGGGTAAATAGTGTTTATAATAGAAAAAGGTTATTATATTTATTTATTTAGATTTGTTTCCTTGTGGCAGAGTATTTTTTGTTAGTGTAAATACTAATGTACATAATAGTTTATGTTAATTAAACGTTTGTTTGTTCAGCATTACACAGTCTCAGGTTTTTATTTTTTGAGAGTGCATTTTTGAGATTATACAGTTATACTAGCTCTTTAGGGACAGTATACACGATGGTATATCAGGGTCAGGATACAATATAATGAGATGAAGTAGATTCACTTCTGTATTGTCATATTCTGTATTGCCAACAGTCTGAAATAAAAAAGGAAATCACCATTAAATCACAGGTATCTTACAACCAAAGAATTCCCGGGGGGGGGGGGGGGGGGACATACACATACACTAAGTAGACATCGAAAACGCCTCTTTTACCGCCGCGGGTACCGCCGCCGCAGCGTCTATAAAGTGCATTTGCAGCCTTTGATCGGTGAGTGGCCACAAGTTATCAAACAAGCGCATCAAAGCACATTTTTGCTAATAGACGTCAGTTTTGCCTCACTGATGTGTTACATTTGACTGCTTCAGTCACGGAAAATGAAAGGAAAATACTATAGTTTCAATATTTAATATATTTAATATGTAATATTCACAGATGAAAGTTTGGTATTTATGAAGTTATGTGCATTTCTTAGAACGAATTCAAGCAGGAAAAATATCAAGCCTGTGCCTGAGTCTGTGCTTATATTTTCTAAGCTACATGGTATTAAACCATATTTTAGATTTGACACATTTAAAAGGCGTGCTGTATTATTAATATATTAATTATGTGTTATATTATTCAAAAGAAATTGTGGTTTACTTTGCATCCGAGCATTAAAAGTGGTAGCCTATTTTAGGGGGGGGGGGGGGTAGGCTACATGGATTAATATGCAAAATGTCAATATTTTAATATATTATGCCTATATTTTAATTTATATTTTAAATATAAAATATATTTTTTCCTTTAATAAAACAACATGCATTTTTGTTATTTGTTACCTGTCCTTTATTTTGACATAACCTATTGGGAAAAAGACGTTTGTCTGTAAACTGATTAAGATGCATGTTTAAATGTGAAGCACTGTATAATTTCGCCATTATTTAGGCCTAATTTGCCTAAAACAAGAAACGAATAAAATTAAACCGGCACGATTAAATCTTTGAAACTCTAAAGAATTAATAAAACGTCCTCACAATTAAACTCAAGTTTGCTCATTATAATCAACAACATTCACACGATGTAAAAAAAAAAAAAAAAGCTTTAGTAATTGACAACTTAAGTGATTTTAAAGGGAACCTTCTTTACTTGCTTTTAAAGTAGGGTAACATCATATGGCCTAAAAAAAAATCCCAGTTTTTTTTTTTTTTTTTAGAAAAAAAAAAAATCTGATTTATGATTTAAACCGATTTTAAATCAATATTCAAATGACGAAGAAATTTGACAAAACAAGTTTTAATATAGTTCTTTATCATTCATTTAGCAGTCAAATTTATAACTGCAGCAAGATGATTTAAAAAAAACAGTACTGTTATACCTAAATGCTGGAAAGACCTTTATTTTTTTATTTCATTTTTATTTTTTTTACTAGCCCATCATGCATCTAACCATCCACTCAGCTTTAAGAGCTGCTCAGATTAAAACTGAAGCTCCGCAGTGAGTCAGTGTCATGGACGGAGGACCTGTTAATATATTTTCTAGTTTATATTTCCATCTCGTTATGCCACTGGTTTATATATATTTTTATATATATTTATATATATTTTTATATATATTTATATATATATATATATATATATATATATATATATATATATTTTTTTTTTTAGAACTTGCTTGTAAATAGAGCAGAAACGCAGTTTCAGAACATTTCATCATAAACAGAACGAGCATCAGTTCACTGATGGGGATCGTGTCCAGTTTATCCATCACTGGGTTCTGCTGTCTTTTGTTGGATCATTCCACTTGTGTCCGGTGTAGACCTGGCATGCGTTTTTTATTGTTTTATTTTACAGCCCTGCTTGTTTTAATGTTTTTATTAAATATCTGTATTGACTGCATGGTCATATTATCAAATTATTTACTGCCATGCGATCTACAAAAGTAAAGCTTGGCGAGTCGATGAACAAGCATTGCTGCAGGTTGATTTTTGGCGGATGTGCTGTGCTTGTGTCCGCGCGGTAGTCTTCATTTAGTCAGGTGAAACATCTCTCTCACTCGCAGCAGAGTCTGTGAGAAGCAACAACTTCCCCTCCGCGCGCACTGATACCAGAAACAAACTCCGCCTTCACTCCGTGAATAAAGTATTTCAGTATGTTTGAAATGTTATGTTCATAACATAGCATATAAAATAATAATAATAATAAAAAAATAACAGGAGCGTTTCAAAGTGGCTTAAGGTATGTGTAAACTTTTTTCCCTATATCACATGCCAAACTAATAACATTGTAAGCATTACATCTTTAATTGCTGCTTTCTGTTGTGAAAATTTTGTTTGTGATGAAATCATCTTTGTCAGTTATTTTATCTAAACAGATTGATTAACTTCTTTAAGATTTCAAAATCAGATAGCATGCTGATAATGTAGTAGCACTGTAAGATTACATTTGTTTGAACGCATTATTATGAAAGCGATTGAGTGTGAATCTGTTTAAATCATGCTTTAACCCGAAAATAATCAGTAAAAGAAACAAACTCTTAACATCCCGCTGGACTCTTGCAGTCAACCTTCTGATCAAGCTAAATATGTTGACTGTTGGCATGAATTTTACTCGTGATAAGAAGCTCATATTCAAGTGTTTGTGCAAAAATTATTAATGTGCATTAATGACAGGGAGGCGCCGTCTCATCACTTTAATTTTTCATGTTAATGAATGTATAATATTTTAATTAACATAATATTGTGGTGTCTCACATAGGTACATTAAAAATATATCTACAGAAAGCTTGAAATGTTTTTAAACGAAAAGGAATAGTGTAATGTGTGAATGTTGTATTTCTCTCGTCGGAGAGAGCCAGCACTGTGAATATAACCAAAACAACAGTCCTATATAAACCGGTTCAGCAACTTTGAAAGCCTCATAAGACACTGTCCATATGACAGAGCAATTCACACCTTTATCTCGACCCCAAAAGCCATGAATAACTATCCAAAACCCAACCCCCTCCAGCTGAACAGAATTCGGTTTGTTTTGGCTCTGAGGAACGGTGTGTTACTGGGCTGAAACATGCCTGCACTCAGCAGCACTATTCCTGGTATTCAAAATTTTCTTGCAGCCCATATTATTATTTTCACAAGACCATAATGATAATAACAAATCATCAATTAATAATTAATCATTATTTTACGAAAATCATTGTTATTTGTGATCATGGATGTTTTTTCCAGCATGAACAGTTCTCTCTCCACCTTCAATACCACGACTTAGGTGCCCTTGAGCAAGGCATCGAACCCCCAACTGCTCCCCGGGCGCCGCAGCATAAATGATGAACACTGCTCCGGGTGTGTGTGTGTGTGTGTGTGTGTGTGTGTGTGTGTTCACTGCTCTGTGTGTGTGCATTTCGGATGGGTTAAATGCAGAGCATAAATTCTGAGTATGGGTCACCATACTTGGCTGAATGTCACTTCACTTGAGGGAGGCTTTAAGACCAAGCGGAATCCTCTGTTCCCGCCTCACAGCGCGCGGGTCTCCGAGGCTTCACTGTCTGCGGTTTGACTTCACTGAATCAGATTGAGGCGAACTTATTGATCATGAGACCAACATTTAGCAAGGCAGGAAAATTCTAACGGAAGGAAGACGTATATCATTGAACTAATGCTGTTAAAGAGAGAGAGAGAAGTCTAGGATTACTCTTAAACTTGGAGCTCATTATATTGAAGTACATATCCAAACACCAGAAACGTTATGCATTTTATGAATAATGAAATGTTATGAAAATTATGTATTTTATTTACTCACATGCTGTAGGCTATGGTTGAAATAATATTTTATTTCACAACTTTAAGTTCTGTTGTTTAAAAAAATGCTTTATTGGCTAATGTTTCATAAACCTTCAGTTGTTGTGCTCTAAAATCCATGCCATTATTAATTTCACAGTATTTTCACCACCTAAATGACTAATCTTTAAAGTCAAAATTCTATAATGGTCAAAATTACTCAGGCCAATGGTATTTTTTAATGACATTATTTTATTATTATTATTATTTTTTTTTTTTTTTAATAATTGTAGCTTACATAAATAGGTAAAGCAAAACAAATATTCGGATTGTCCCTTATTTTTTCCCTTGTTTTCTTAAAGAATAAACACGTATTTTTTTACAAGAATAAACATGATAACACATTATTAATTAATAAAAATAATTTAAGCAATTAAAACCTTTTTTTAAACTTTAAACTATTAAACTAACTTTAAATTATCAAGGAGTTTATAAGTAAAAAAAAAAGTTCTAAATGAACATGTGTTAACAATATAATTAGAACTAACAATATAATTCGATTTTTTTTAAATGAACAATTCCTGTATAAAATGGGACAGCAAACTTTAAATATGAGTGGTTCTCAACCTTTTTTTCCAGCGGGCCGCACTATGGTCTAAGTGCAAGTCTACGCATATAATTTACATATTACATCAGCAATAAAAACCAAAAAAACGAAAAAAACGAAAATCCAGCACTTCTCCTTCAATACTGATACTGCGACTATATTCACAGTTTGTACATGTTCATTCGCTGGCATTTTTTGAATTTCTTTTTTTTTTCTCCCATCAAAAACAAATTTGTCCATTCTGATGCGCAATTTTACCTTAAAGGCAATTTACCTAATGGCTGTTGATGACTATTTGAATTGAATTCTGCCAAAGTGCACGCTTGTATGTGTTCGTTAAATGCTTATGCCAGTGCTCATGTCTGAAAATAATATATGAAGAAAAAAAAATAACATAAAAACATTAGGATATAGATTATATTTCATTAGTAGCATATTTTTTTAATTGATGTAAACAATATTTTTTTTTTTCAGCATGTGGTGCAGGCCGCATTAGAATTCGTGACGGGCCGCGGGTTGAGAACCACTGCTTTATATCAAACATTTTTAAATTGTCCACAGCTGAGCATCGCAGGAGGCTGATCTGCGCCAGAGCAAGTGAAGTGAATGTAATGAACAGTCATTTTCAGGTGCAATGAAAAAAAAAAAAAAAAAAAAACATGGATAGCCTAGATTAGTCCCAGGCTCTGTTCTGAAGTAAAATAATTATAATGACCTACTGTTAACCAAGAGTAACACATTTTCACGGATTAATCGCCTATTTTCAGTTGCTGAATGTTTTCTTTATTTTTATTTTTTAAATACGCTAAAAAATAAAGCTTGTCAGAGGAAAAAAATATATGAGTCGTGTATAGGTTTCATTTTAACGGATCAATCACCTGTTTTCGTTTGCTGCATGTTTTTTTTTTTTTTTTTTTTTTTTTTTACACGCTAAAAAATAAATCAGAGTTTGTGAGAGGAAAAAAATAGGCTATTAGAAAATATTTTACAACAAATCCTTTAAATTTAACAAATTTATCAGAACAAAACAATAATTAAAAATATATAATTCTAATGGATAAATATAATTGCAGTATATAATAATATAGACTTAGTAATAAAAAAAAAATTAAAAAAAAAATAATAATAATTTAAAGCTAAGCATAAGGTAAGCTTGGGCTTTCTCAATCGGGAGAAATCAAACGTTTCCATATTTTTTTGATGTTTCCCATTTGAAGCTTAACTATTATTCATGAGGTAAATAGGCTGTGTGCGTTTCAGTATTGATGAAAAAAAATCATAATTAACAATATGTCAAAGTGCTCACGCCGAATGTCTGGTGAACGACTGCTGTTTCCAGTAAATATGTGCGCGAGGCACCAGCACGATCAAACAGCTGAAACAAATAATACTTAATTTTTGGTCACACATAAGGCATAATTCAAAAATGCTGGTAGTTTGAAAAATCAAGAATAATAACAGAGTTAATACTAATTATTGCTAAATGCTGGACCGTTCCCATTTCGCTCTGCATATGGAACCTGAAGATTTTTTTAAACCAATAATGAACCGAAATGAAAATGAAATTAAAACATTTAGCTTATATATATATTGTGACGAGTCAGCTGCCTCCTCCCTGATTATCACCGGCACCCCGTCCTAAATCGCCGCCCTTCACCAGGCTCCCGACTGGAGTGGGTGTGTGAGAGGAGGGGCGCTGGACGAGTCAGGGCTGGCGGCGTGTGATGGGGCACACCTGAAGGGAATGGAGCCTCATTACCGCCGCTGTTTAAAAGCCCAACGCGCCTCTCCTCGGGAGACCGGTCTCTTCCCCGTGCATGCACACTGGTGTCCTCGTGGGTCCAGGAAGGGTGCGTTGAGGGACTCCCGCGCCACAAGAGACGTGAGCTGCCGGACCCGCGATCCGGAGGAGAACCGCACCCGTTTACACGGCCGACGGGCCAGGATGCTGGGCCGTCCATCTCCTACCAACGCCGCGGCCAACGAGAGTGATGCGGCCGCTAGAGGAAGCCGCCGCCCCTCGCGCCCCGGACCGAAGAGGGGAGCACGTGTGGCCACCGGACTCCGCCCCTTACCTGGACCCTTCCTCCATGAACACTGCCCACACAAACCCTGCAGCACGACGAGGACACCAGATTCCCTGTTATTTTGGACACTCTTCCCCTTTGGCTACCTTTTATCCCCTGCTTTTATTTGATTTATGTTAATAAAAGCCTCTCCGAGGCCTGACGCCACGCCCACTGTGTCTGTCTTGTGCTCGTCCCGTGACTATATATATATATATATATATATATATATATATATATATATAACACGCGATTGAATTACAGTTTCCATCTTCTGGGTTAATCTGATAACAGCACTCACTTCAAAGACCTTTGTGTAAACAAAGAACTGCATGTAGCCAAAGCTAACTCTTTTAGCCACCATACAGGCTAAACTAAGCCCTTTACCTCAACTGTTAGCTGTCAGCATCTGACTGACACTTAGATGGGTGTGTGTGTAAAGTGTAACTCTCAAACCACTCCTCTCTCTTTCTCTCTCTCCCTCTCACTCTTGGTTTCACTTCTTGTTTGTGCTAACACCTATTAGACCCAGGTTTGCTCCTCCTCACATATTTTGGTTCTATTTGTGTTATTTTTATTTTGACTTTATTCTACCTCTCTGTGATTCGATTTCATTTATTTACTTTTTATCTTGAAGGTACAGATTCCCCTTAGTTGATTCTAATTCAATCTGAGATATAATTAAATCCCTTTGTTTATTATTACCATTCCTTTTAGTTTCCTAAAGCTATTAGGACATTAGAATTTTACCTTTTCCTTATTTTAGTTATTTGACCATCACCATCTTCCCTCTAGGTTATAGGTTAGAGCAGTTCTCACAACTGTTGTCCCCTTAATTAGTTGTACAGGTTTTAATAGCCTAGTTCCTGTCTCTTCTATTACCCTTCTTACACCAGGCCCCTAAGCAAACTATAAACAATTCCTATTGTTTCTGTTGATTACCTTGAGGTGTTTGATATGTCCCTGCTAGCGCAGCTAACAGTCTCCCTAGGTTTCATGACCACGCTACATATCTTTGAACAAGTGATAACCGCTTAGTAATATCTCCTAGCTTTAACTAAATAAGGAAAGCCTGTTTCATTTTCCCTCTGTCTCTTTCTGACTTTATTTCAGTTTTGTTTTATTTGATACCTTCATAGTGACCAAACCTGTGAACCATCAGTGCTTTGAGTAACAGGTTGATCACATGTATGAACCGGTCATTAGATTACCCCTGCTTCCAGCCCCATCAACAAAGTTACTCAAACTCTCTCTATGTGTTCACAAACACAAAAACACAGCAACCTACCTCACTAGCTGCCCCTCACCGGCTATTCACCTTACACGGCCTACACAGCCGTTCCCCATAAAGATAACTTTACACCTCTGTACGTACTTGCATTTGCCTTCTGTCTCTCTTTACGTACTTGCATGTGCTTGTATGTCACAGTAATTCCACAGACATGCAGCCCTGCCAGCTCAACAGGACCACCTGGAAACCCAGCAGAGAACTCTGATGGACATCCTTCAGCATCAAAGCAGCCAAAGACCTTCAATGGCAGAGAAATTAACAGCGAGACTGCGACACAAGTGGATGCTAAATAAGAAAGCACAGAACAGATGCAAAGAGAACTGAAAAAGTCTTGCTGACTGTGCATGGACTCACGTGAAAAGACAGCTTGCTGAACATCACACTGCCAGCAGTGCAAGCCCCCTCATCCCATACAAAGCTGCGAAGTGGGGAACCAAAGCCTTCTGCTGGACACTTCAAGTAGTCTCCTTTAAAACCTCTGCAGCTGCAGAATAAAAACCGAATTCAGGCGAACCGAAAAAAATGCCTGTGAATGCCACCTGCACGCAGCCCGAGCTGGAATCCAAGTCCTTGCTCAGCAACGGAGACCCGGAGGACATTAAAGGAACTGATCCTAAGAGTGGCCTCACCTGCAGCTTAAACAAGCAATCATAAAGGCATTGTCAGACCCAGAGTCTGAAAATGTACTGATTGTTGCCCTAGACACCAAACAGGGCAAGAATGAAAATCCCCTTGCTTACTACCACAGACTTCGACAAGCTTTCTTCAGAGCTCGCAATTACCCTGGCATGGAGGAGGACACCAGCTTCAAGAGCCTTTTGCTCCAAAACCTCCATCCTATTGTAAGTCACCATTTAGGCATTATGGCCTGTCACACAATGCCTATTCAAAACTGCATGACCTGACACAGAAGGCCTTTAACAAGCACAAGGCCTCCACTAAAGGTGTGTGTAAGACCCCACTGATTCTGAACTACACATCCCAAAACCCAAAGCAGGCACCAGAAGGCACCCAGCATCGCCATAATGCAAGGCCCTTCTGCAGAAAGCCGCTAGCCAGCGGAGGAAAGAGCCATCACCAATGCAACAGGTTCCAGACCAACCACTGGGAGAAGCCATGGAAAAGGGCTTCCTCATCCTGCAAATACCACAGGATGTCCAACAGCAGTCTACCACAACATCCTCCTCCACACCCTTCACACAGGTGCTGAACGGAGGCTATACGTGGACAGCTGAGTTACTTACGCCTACTTCTGAGTTGCAGGAGCTGCTGACACTAGCAAAAGAACTCTTTGAACAAAACTCAACTGATGAGTACTGAGACGGACAAACTTCTGACTCCTTGCCTGAAGCAAGAGCATCAGACCCCTCCAAGGGAGGAGCATCCATTAAAACCAGTCGGCACCCCAGAAGCAGCATTTACATTTACGTTTAATCATTTAGCAGACACTTTTATCCAAAGCAACTTACAAATGAGAACAACAGAAATTGTCAGGTCGACAAGACAACAACAACAGTATAGAAGTGCCATTACAAGTCTCAGTTAGTCTAGTACAGAACGCATAGCAAGTTTTTTTTATTTTTTATTATGAAAGGCAAGAAAATAAGGTAAAATGCTAGTATTAGTTGTGCTGGCGAAAAAGAGGAGTCTTTAGATGTTTTTGAAAATGAGTAAAGACTTAGCTGAGCGAATTGAGATTGGGAGGTCATTCCACCAGCTGGGCGCAGTCCAGGAAAAGGTCCGTGAGAGTGATTTTGAACTTCTTTGGGTTGGCAACACAAGGCGTCGTTCATTTGCAGAGCGCAAAGTTCTGGAGGGCACATAAGATTTAACCAGTGTGTTTAGGTTTGTTGGTGCCGTGCCAGTGGTCGTCTTGTAGGCAAGCATCAGTACCTTGAATTTGATGCGAGCGGCTACTGGTAGCCAGTGTAACCTGATGAGGAGAGGAGTAACGTGAGCTTTTTTGGCTTATTGAAGACAACCCTCACTGCTGCATTCTGGATCAATTGCAGAGCCTTGATAGTACATGCAGGAAGGCCTGCCAGGAGAGCATTACAATAGTCCAGTCTGGAGAGAACAAGAGCTTGAACAAGAAGTTGGGTGGCTTGCTCTGACAGGAAGGGTATAATCTTCCTAATGTTGTATAAGGCAAATCTGCTGGACCGGGTCGTTGTAGCAATGTGGTCTGTGAAGCTTAACTGATGATCTATCACAACTCCTAGGTTTCTGGCTGTCCTGCTAGGAGTTGTGAGAGAAGTTGTGATGAAACAATGTGTTAGCTGGAATTACCAGGAGATCTGTCTTGGTAAGGTTGAGCTGAAGGTGATGGTCATTCATCCATCTTGAAATGTCACCCAGACATGCTGAAATGTGAGCAGCTACCATCAGGTCATCTGGTTGGAATGAGAAGTAGAGTTGGTTGTCATAAGCATAGCAGCGATAAGAAAAGCCATGCTTCTGAATGACAGTTCCTAAGGATGGTACCAGTGGTACGAGGAGTGTGGGAACAGGTGAAATTAGTGGAGAGGGCTGTGGGAGTGGCAGTGTCTTCAGGTTTGAAGTCTCAGTCAGTGCCATGAGGTTGAGACCGGAATGAGTAGCAATAGAAGAAATGAAGTCTGCTTTGTTAACAGCAGACTGGCAGTTCCAGAGACCAACTGGAATAGAGAGCATAGAAGTAAAGGTCAGAGGGACAGGCCGTAGGTTTGTCGGACAGGCCTTCCTGCGACGTACATTGCGTGCTCTCCGAGTGTTAGTAGTGTTAGTAGTGATGGTAGAGATCTGAAAGCACATAGTGACTACAAGTGACCAAAATAAGTATTTGAGCTATACAAGCTATACAAAAAGTAAGGTACCTGAAGAAAGTGGAAAATAGCAATACTCAAGAGCCCTGTCTGTGTCAGCTGGCCACGCCTCACTATCTAGCATACCGAAACTGGGCAGTCCCGTGAACGCAAAACCAAGCAACACTTTCAGCACGTATTTACAAGGGTAAGACACACAATTTAAACCAAACTTTCCTAGCAATGACAATCACACACTAGTCTAATGAGAAAATGAGGCAAAACACTTACAAGCTGCTGTCCTTCTCTGTTGCTCAGCTGTTTCTTCTGACAAGGGCTTCCAAAACAGATAATTAAGTACTTTCACTGGCTTTGGCCACGCCTCACTATTTAGCAGACTGAAACTGGGCAGTCCCGCGATAGGCAAACGCAAAACCAAGCGCCACTTTCAGGACACATTTACAAGGGTAAGACACACAATTTAAACCAAATTTTCCTAGCAATGACGATCACAAACTAGTCTAATGAGAAAACGAGGCAAAACACTTACAAACTGCTGTCCTTCTCTGTTGCTCGGCTGTTTCTGCAAGCAGCAAGACAGCATTGGATAGATCAATGGGCCCAAAAGCAAAACCTCTACCAACACAACTTGGGCAAGCTCAAGTTGGTGCCGCCACAAGATCCAAGCGACACCACAAGCATCAGATTTCCAGTGACATTCGAGCAAAACAGAGGGCTAACAACCACCTGCTGCTCTCCTGACATCATCACTAGGTCAGTCTGAAATTCTCTGCACACAAGAGAATCTCAATAGCAATTCCCTGCCATCCCTGGAACCACCGGTACTCTCACCAGTGAGAGTGTAACCCGACTGTTCCACATCGCAGGTACGGAACAATATCGGCAAACAACCAGCTTACCTAGACCAACTCTCTTCAGGATGACAGGTGAGACAGCCTTGACACCTACTGCATAGGCTCAAGGACCCACACTTTTTTACAGCTACCATCGTATCATCTGGTTGGAATGAGAAGTAGAGTTGGGTGTCATCAGCGTAGCAGCGATAAGAAAATCCATGCTTCTGAATGACAGATCCTAAGGATGTCATGTAGCTGGAGAAGATAAGTGGTCCAAGTACTGAGCCTTGAGGAACCCCAGTAGTAAGTTTTTGTGACTTAGAAACATCACCCCTCCAAGACACACTGAAGGATCTATCGGAGAGGTAGGACTTAACCCACAGGAGTGCGGTTCCAGAGATGTCCATCTTTCTGAGGGTGGACAGGATTAATGGTGATTAACGGTGTCAAAAGCAGCAGACAGGTCCAGCAAGATGAGTACTGAGGATTTTGAAGCTGCTATTGCCAGTCGCAGGGCTTCAGTAACCGAGAGCAGAGCAGTCTCAGTTGAGTGGCCACTTTTGAAGCCAGATTGGTTGCTGTCCAGGAGGTTGTTCAAGGAACATAGAAAGCTGGTTGAACACAGCTCGCTCAAGTGTCTTTGTAATGAATGGCAGAAGGGATACCTGTCTGTAGTTTTCTAGAAGCGCTGGATTTAGAGATGGTTTCTTAAGCAGTGGGCTTACCCGAGCCTGCCTAAATGCTGAGGGAAATGTTCCAGAGTGAAGAGAGGAGTTGATAATGTGAGTAAGCGAAGGTATGACTGAAGAAGAGATCGCTTGAAGGTGGGTGGGGATCGGATCAAGTGAACAAGTAGTAGGATGATTGGACAGGATAAGTTTGGAAACGTCCATCTCTGAGAGTGGAGAGTAGAAGGAGAAAGAGTGTGCATCGGTCTCTGTAAAGTTATCCTCAGTCTGCGGTGTGGAGAATTGGTCACTGATGGTTCCTGTCTTATCTGTGAAAAAAACTGCAAAGTCGTCTGCTGTAGTAGTCGATGGAGGAGGTGGTGGAGGCGGATTAAGTTTTGAAGAGTGTCCGAGCATCACAACAGCTGTTAATTTTGTTGTGGTTTTAGGATGTTTTAGCAGTGAAGACATTTACAGAGAAGGAAGAGAGGAGAGACTGATACACACTGAAGTCGGAAGAGTTTCTTGATTTAAGCCATTTCCTCTCTGCAGCCCTGAGTTTCGAGCGATGTTCATGGAGAACATCAGACAGCCAGGGGGCAGATGGGGTGGTGCGTTCTGGTCTAGACGACAGTGGGCAAAAGTTGTCCAAGCAAGAGGTTAAAGTGGAGCAAAGAGTGTCCTCTGTTTGTGTCCAGCAGCACTGTTTGTGTCCAGGGCTGAAAACTGAGAGAGTGCAGGAAGCGAGGATGAAACCACAGAAGATAGGTGAGATGAAGAGAGTCAAGTCAAGTCACCTTTATTTATATAGCGCTTTAAAAAAAATACATTGTGTCAAAGCAACTGAACAACATTCATTAGGAAAACAGTGTCATGCAAAATAATAGTTAAAGGCAGTTCATCATTGAATTCAGTGTTGTCATCTCTGTTCAGTTTAAATAGTGTCTGTGCATTTATTTGCAATCAAGTCAACGATATCGATGTAGATGAAGTGACCCCAACTAAGCAAGCCAGAGGCGACAGCGGCAAGGAACCGAAACTCCATCGGTGACAGAATGGAGAAAAAAACCTTGGGAGAAACCAGGCTCAGTTGGAGGGCCAGTTCTCCTCTGACTAGACGAAACCAGTAGTTCAATTCCAGGCTGCAGCAAAGTCAGATTGTGCAGAAGAATCTTCTGTTTCCTGTGGTCTTGTCCTGGTGGTCCTCTGAGACAAGGTCTTTACAGGGGATCTGTATCTGGGGCTCTAGTTGTCCTGGTCTCCGCTGTCTTTCAGGGCTGTATAGGTCCTTTCTAGGTGCTGATCCACCATCTGATCTGGATACAGACTGGATCTGGTGGCTACGGTGACCTCGGAATAAGAGAGAAACAGACTAATATTAGCGTAGATGCCATTTTTCTGATGATGTAGCAAGTACATCGGTTGTTATGGGAAGTGTTCCCGGTTCCGGTTTACCTAATTAATGCAGCCTAAAAATCCTTTACGGAATTGGATATTTAAAGCATATTAGTTGTTATGTGTAAGCCAGGTTAAAGAGATGGGTCTTTAATCTAGATTTAAACTGCAAGAGTGTGTCTGCCTCCCGAACAATGTTAGGTAGGTTATTCCAGAGTTTAGGCGCCAAATAGGAAAAGGATCTGCTGCCCGCAGTTGATTTTGATATTCTAGGTATTATCAAGTGAGAGTGAGAGTAGGTTCTGCGTTGGAGTGTGTTGGAGTGTGTGCCGCTTCAGGAGTAAGTGCTAGGTTAGAAGTAATGAGGAAGTGGTCTGAGGTGTGCAGTGGAGCAACTGAAGAGTTGTCCACAGAGTGCGTGTAGATGAGCTCCAGTTGGTTGCCTGATTTGTGAGTCGCTGTAGTAGACATTCCCTTGAGATCAAATGAGGTGAGCAGAGTTTTGTAGTCAGCAGCCTGAAGTTTTATCTAGGTGGATGTTGAAGTCACCAACCAGTACCAGAAGAGTACCATCTTCAGGAAAGTTTGATAGCAGCACATCCAACTCATCCAAGAAGTTTCCCAATTGACCTGGGGGACGACAAAGTGGATTTTAACAGGGTGGGTTACAGTAATGGCATGTGATTCAAATGAACCATTACCTGTAGGTGATGGCTGAAGATCAAATTTCCATTCTTTTGATATAAGGAGACCAGTACCTCCACCCCTCCCGGTGGTACGAAGAGTGTGGGAACAGGTGAAATTAGTGGAGAGGGCTGCGGGAGTGGCAGGTTCTTCAGGTTTGATCCAAGTCTCAATCAGTGCCATGAGGTTGAGACCGGAATGAGTAGCAATAGAAGAAATGAAGTCTGCTTTGTTAACAGCTGACTGGCAGTTCCAGAGACCAACTGGAATAGAGAGCATAGAAGTAAAGGTCAGAGGGACAGGCCGTAGGTTTGTCGGACAGGCCTTCCTGCGACGTACATTGCGTGCTCTCCGAGTGTTTGTAGTGATGGTAGAGATCTGAAAGCACATAGTGACTACAAGTGTAAGAAATAAGTATTTGAGCTATACAAGCTATACAAAAAGTAAGGTACCTGAAGAAAGGGGAAAATAGCAATACTCAAGAGCCCTGTCTGTGTCAGCTGGCCACGCCTCACTATTTATCATACCGAAACTGGGCAGTGCCGCGAACGCAAAACCAAGCGCCACTTTCAGGACACATTTACAAGGGTAAGACACACAATTTAAACCAAATTTTCCTAGCAATGACGATCACAAACTAGTCTAATGAGAAAACAAGGCAAAACACTTACAAGCTGCTGTCCTTCTCTGTTGCTTGACTGTTTCTGCAAGCAGCAAGACAGCATTGGATGGTTCAATGGGCCCAAAAGCAAAACCTCTACCAACACAACTCAGGCAAGTTCAAGTTGGTGCCGCCACAAGATCCAAGCAACACCACAAGCATCAGATTTCCAGTGACGTTCAAGCAAAACAGAGGGCTAACAACCACCTGCTGCTCTCCTGACATCATCACTAGGTCAGTCTGAAATTCTCTGCACACTAGAGAATCTCAATAGCAATTCCCTGCCATCCCTGGAACCACCGGCACTCTCACCAGTGAGAGTGTAACCCGACTGTTCCACATCGCAGGTACGGAACAATATCGACAAACAACCAGCTTACCTAGACCAACTCTCTTCAGGATGACAGGTGAGAAAGCCTTGACACCTACTGCATAGGCTCAAGGACCCACACCTTTTTACAGCCTACATCACCACAGCGCACCACCTGATAGCATCCACCACATCACCACAACCATTTTGGAGGCCCCAACAGCCACAGAGACACCACTGTCTCCCAGCTGTGAGTGGCAGGTGCGTGTTCGATTCCTCTGCACCATTGACGTCGCTCACTGTTGTCTAACGTTGAACAACGTTCGAAAGGGGGAAATTATGTAGCATTTGGACCAATCAGACACACAACGATTTGTTACATTTAACAAATAATATCTAACGCCTCCTCATCTAACCAAAGGGTCTATGGACCCTTCCCCCTAAAAGAAGCTATCATCTCAAAATGGACTGAACAGGCCTCTGGTTCCCTAGCAACCAAAGGCCCACTATCTGATAACACTAGGTTTACGACGTCCAAGGAATATGGCTGAGCAACTTTTAACTCAAGTCTCTCAGAAACAGACACATAATGCACATAAAAAGGGACTCTTCTCTAATTAATTCATAGAAAAAACTTTCTTTGAATTAATTCACATATACTTTAGGGAGCCTGTCCTCCAACAAAAAATGACCATATAGGGAGTATGTGCAAGCATCTTATTACGACCTATATTTAAATTTTTTAAGTTAAGTGGCCTCTAACTGGCATAAAAATAATGACAGTAGCTATCGTGTTGCATCTGTCATCATGAAATGACATATAACATCATTATCAATCAAAACGCCATTTATTTAAATGCAATGTGTTGACTTTTTACACCGATCTCACAGTAATTCATACGTATTTTACTAGGTGGCTTATTCGTTCGAATGATCACACCTAACCCCACCCCTAAAGCTAACCCATGCTAAATTATGATTTATTGAGCATATACATTTTACGTGCACGTCCGTTCCCTAGGATCGAACCCATGATAGCATGATTACATATCAAGGTATAACACAATAATCTACCAACTGAGCTACATAAAACACAAATCAGAGTGCAAATAAAAGAGTACAAAATATTAATATGAAAACGTCCTTTTGCCGATAGGGGCGCAATTGTAGTATACGCTCTGATGGGTCATATTTCAGGGATTTGGACAAACGACCTATACGAGCATATTGGTTGGAGGACAGGTTGACTTTAGGACATTGTGTATACTGTTACTGTTCTTGTATATTGTGTTTTGTGTATTGTATATGTTTTATACATGCTTATGATGGATCACTAGTTAATATAACCTCCTCTATATGATGTTTGGTATCTAGGAGTTCGTAGATTCAAATCCTGAGGGTGTGACATCATCCCCCTATTTAGATCACCGATCACCAGATCAGACGGTTCTTTTAGATTCAGGAATTCCAGGAGAAGATGCTGAGCTAAGAGCTCTCAAAACCACGCTAAGCTTGTGCCAGGCTTCGACGTTGACTATTCATTCATCAAGATCCTCTGATTCAAACTGGTCTCATCAATTCACGTCTGTCACGTAACACATTCTCTGTATCAAACAGGCAAGACTTGCAAGTATCCAAATTAGTCTTATTAAATGATACATTTAGTATCATATGCACCTTTTAAAAAGGTTTGTTTGAACTAAGAAACGGATGTTTCCTTCAGGCTGTACCATATGTACCATAGCTTCATGTTTTTATTTCTTTTCTTTTTACTGCTTAAGGTTTAACCCTTTTTCCTCTGCCAACTATATGCATTTGTGTGTGTGTGTGTGTGTGTGTGTGTATGTTAGACTAGTTTAAGTGTTTATGTAGTTAATAAAGTCTTATTTGTATGATACTTGAGGTTATTCATTGTTTGCTCATAACTGAAGACCCTAATCATGCAGATTTTAGCTACATGCTCGGAGTAGTGCTGTACAGTAAGAAAGTTATTTTCCTTAACCAGGAAATTAATGTTCTTAGAATTGACAGACAGTTGACACTGAGAAGTCAAGTAAAAACTTACAGCGGAGCTAAATATTTACAATTTATCTACTAGTAATGATTGATTACTCATATTTCCCCCTTGAGCTGATTCATAACATATTATTTAAAGTATAATATTACACACTATATAAAACAATATTATATAATAGTATTATAGCCTAGTTATTATATCCAAGCTGTCTGGAACGCAGCATAGGTTAACATTTCAGTAAACGATCGTGTACTACAGTTGTAAGGCATTCTATAAGACGACATTTCAGCACTTGACAAACGGACAGCGACTCCTCTAAGTAGCACTTAAAGCAAAGCTACTGCAATTGTCTTAAGTGCATTTTTGGGAAATGCACATGAAACAATAATGAACTATCGTAAAATGACTCACAGAAAACGCTCTTAAGCACTAAGATAATTCGTTATCGGCAAACCCGGCCCAGGTCTAGGCCTATGTTCGACTGAATGTTTCTCCCATGACATACAGTGAGGGGCAAATGGTAACCCCATAGTCTCCCATACATTGTACAATTTATATATAGTTCAAAAATAAAATTGTTTAGCACCAGTCAAGCGGCGATGTCAAACAGGACCACAGGGAGATGCCGAAAGGTGACTGTAGTGAGTTTGTGTGAGGAAAGGAAGAGGACAATGGTCGGCTGGACTGCTGACGAGTTTATTACGATTTAAAAATAAATATTCCTTGCAAACACCAATGGTGACTTATACTTTGACAACAATATACTCTAACGCATAGCACTTCCGGGTTACTTCTTCTGGTTCTCAGGTCGCGTCAGCAGTCCATCTCTCTCTCAACTGCTCCCGTTTCTCCTGGCATTTTATACTCTCTCCAGGCAAATTACTGCAACAAGAAACAGGTGTTGATCGTTTCCGTCCAACCCACTCACTCACCGCTCGTCTCCTGATTCGCTCTCCCGCTGCAGACTTCGCTAAACCACGCCCCCCCCCCCCCCCCCCCCCGCCACAATGACTAAACCTGCTGTCTTGACCTGACTGTACAGGTAACTATATGAACCCATTAAGAATCAGTACACCGACCAGTGCATAATCTAAAACACTTTCAGGCTTCAACCAACATCCTTAATAAAACCCCCAATGCTTTTAAGCCAAATATACTGCAAAGTATAATTCTGGGCGTGTGACTCTCCAAAGTCTCTAATGAAATCTGTTGGATTTTCTCTGTATTAGAGCTGTATACTTTAAAAGCCCCCCCCCCCCCCAGACATAATTAAGGTGATTTCTCAAATGTAATTTATTAACTTGTCGAAGTACTGTATTTTTCGGACTATAAGTCGTACCTAAGTATAAGTTGCATCAGTCCAAAAATACGTCATGACAAAGAAAAAAACATATATAAGTCGCATTTATTTAGAACCAAGAAACAAGAGAAAACATTACCGTCTACAGCCGCGAGAGGGCGCTCTATGCTGCTCAGTGCTCCTGTAGTCTACCACTGAAAACATGGAGTGCCCTCTCGCGGCTGTAGACGGTAATGTTTTAACTTTAACTTCAATGGTAAACGGAGAGTGCAGTCAATCGCTTCTGTGTCATTGTCGTCCTGAGCTCATTCTTCACTCGTTTAAAAAAAAAAAACTTTTGATCCCTGGAACATTTTGAATTGTAGCTAAATGTCTAGCGTCCTTGTCTTTCTTTAACTTTCTTTTTGCAAAACCACTCAATTGACGTCTGTCCATTTTGATTCATTTTCTGTAGCCGTAAAAAAAAAATGACACATTTGCGCATACTTGCTGTGGACCAACTCAACTCTGACAGATTGGGGACAGAAGTGGGGGACTGATAGTGGTCATGTAATCTTTATTTATTTATAATTTATTATTATTATTATTATTGTTGTTAAGTTAGTGTTCATAAACAAATTATGTATGGTCTTTCAAGAATTTCAAGTTAATTATAAAGCAATTTACGAAAAATATGTATCATGTGGTGCCCCCCTAGTTGTTGTGAATGGTTGGTGCCCCTGGGCACTGGCCCAAGTGCCCTTATGGATAATCCGGCTCTGTGCGCCACCCCCACCGCCAGTAAAGGGATCCACTTCTGCCCGGTAAAGGGATCAGGCCCGGTCAATACTAGTAGACAACTATCGGGTGGGATCTCCGCCAAGAAGACCTCATTCACACGCCTCCTGGTAAGACTTAGGTGGGTAACCCATATGCACGTCACCAAGGCACTACTGGACTCTGGGGCAGAGGGTAACATTTTGGATTTTAAACTGGCTTAACAACTCCACATACCCATATTCAACCTCACTCAAAAGATATCCATAAATGCTCTTAATGGACAGCAACTCCGAGAACATTACATTCCCCCTCGTGGACTCACCTCTGGCACCCATAGTTCTTGATCACCCCTGGCTCACTCTGCACAATCCCAGTGTCGATTGGGTACACAATTCCGTGTCTGCTTGGAGTACCCCATGTCATAAGTCTTGTCTTGTGTCTGCTTGTTCGTCTGTGCCCGTTTCCGCATCGTCCTTACGACTGTGCCATAGACTTTGTACCAGGTAAAACTCTGCCTAAATGCAAGTTATATTCACTTTCTGTTCCAGAGAGGGAGGCTATGGAGAAATTTATTTCTGATTCTCTGGCATCCAAGTTCATTCGTCCTTCCTCATCTCCGGCAGGAGTGGGGTTCTTTTTTGTGGGGAAGAAGGATGGATCTCTGTGACTGTTTATTGATTAACGGGGCCTGAACAACATCACGGTAAAGAATACTTATCCTTTGCCGATGATGTCTTCAGCCTTCGAACGGTTACAGGGAGCATCCATTTTCACAAAAGGCTTATCATTTGGTCCGCATAAGGGAGGGTGATGAATGGAAGATCGCATTTAATACCCCTAGAGGGCACTTTGAATACTTGGTCATGCCTTCGGGCTGTCCAACTCCCCAGCAGTCTCCAAGCACTCGTCAATGTCGTGCTGAGAGATATGATTGATCAGTTCATATATGTTTACCTGGATGACATATTGATTTTTTTTATCTTTTCTCCAGGACCATGTTCAGCATGTCAGACGAGTGCTTCCGAGGTTGCTAGAGAATGGGCTTTTTGTCAAGGCGGAGAAATAAGTTTTTCATGCAGTCTGTTCCTTTCCTAGGGTACATCTTCTCGTCTGAGGGAGTGGATATGGATCCGGACAAGGTTAAGGCTGTAATAGATTGGCAAAGTCCAGATTCCCATAAGGCTCTACAGAGGTTTCTGGGGTTCGCCAATTTCAATCCAATTTTATTCGCAATTACAGCCAACTAGCCGCACCTCTGACCACTTTGACCTCCCCCAGAACGATGTTCAGGTGGTCCGATACAGCGGAGGCTGTATTTGCCAAACTCAAGAGTCACTTTGTTTCGGCTCCCATCCTCATTGTCCCTGATCCATCTAGTTCGTGGTGGAGGTCGACGTATCGGAGGTGGAGGTAGGTGCAGTACTTACCCAATGTCCTCCCATAGATGACAAGATGCATCCCTGCGCATTTTTTTTCTCATCATTTATCATTTACCGAACGTAACTATGACATTGGTAACAGAGAGTTGTTGGCAGTCAAGTTAGCGCTGGAGGAATGGTGACATTGGTTAGAAGGCTCAGGGGTACCTTTTACTCTATGGACCGATCACAAGAACTTAGAATATATCAAAACCGCCAAGAGACTCAACTCTAAGCAGGCTCGGTGGGCAATTATTTTCAGTCGTTTTGATTTTTCTCTTTCGTACCGCCCGGGTTCTAAGAACATCAAACCCGACTCTTTATCTCATATTTTTGAACATTCCGAATACCCGTCTACTCCCGAGTGTATTTTACCTGAGACTCTAATTGTCTCCACTCTCAGGTGGGAGGTCGAATCGAAGGTGGTTGTTTGTGGCAGAGGGGTATCGGTCGGTATCTTCAGGGTTTCATCCCCAAAGCAATGGACAAAGTAAAAGAGTCAACCAGGATTTGGTGAGAGTGTTGCGATGTTTGGTTTCCAAGAATCCTTCTTCTTGGAGTCAACAACTCTCGATGGTGGAGTACGCCCACAATTCGTTACCAGTGTCATCCACGGGCCTTCCTCGATTTGAATGTAGTTTAGGTTACCAGCCACCAATATTTCCCAGTATGGAATCCGAATTCGTGGTCCCCTTCCCTCTCGCCTTCACCCAGAGGTGCCGTCACACCTGGAGAAGAGCCCGTGAGACTCTGCTTCAGGTGGGGGCACGCACCAAGGCCAAAGCCTATCGCCACCGGTCAAAGCCTCCCGTATACGTTGTTGGTCAAAAGTGTGGCTTTCTACTGAGAACATTCCGCTCTGATCCGTATGTAATAAATTGGCTCCTAAATTTATTGGCCCATTCACTGTCACCAAGATCATTAGTCCGATGGCAGTCCGCCTCAAACTTCCTCCTGTCTACAGGAGAATTCACCCAGCCTTCCATGTGTCAAAAATAAAACCTGTGTTTCATTCACATATTAACCCGCCAGTCCCAGTTCCTCCCCTGCTGCATCTCGTAGATGGGGAACCCACTACCCTACAAAGGAAGATATTTGGAAGAATGTTTGTAACCAAACAGATCTCTGTCCCCATTGACTACCATAATATATATTTTTTCCTACTATGGAAGTCAATGGGGACCGAGATCTGTTTGATTCTGTCATTCTTCCAAATATCTTCCTTTGTGTTCAACAGAACAAAGAAACTCATACAGGTTTGGAACAACTTGAGGGTGAGTAAACGATGATATAATTTTCATTTTTGGGTGAACTATCCCTTTAAGGTATCTGACACTAAGTGTTGGCAATGGAAATGTGTACTTGTCACTAAAAATATATGATATATTTAACGTAATCCATATTCAGCAGGTACAACAGTATTCATCAACATGTAATTGAGAGCATTATGAAGGATTAAGTGTTATCAACATTTCAATTTATTATAAGAAACACCTTTAACACCTTTGACTTTAACAGCCAATGACATTTACAGCTGGGGGGACTCAACTGATTTTCTACTGTTTAGTGATAATCACCATCTAACACAACCAGTCAAGAGCAACATTTAACCTTAGATGTTATATGAATATAGTCCCTGAGGCATAGGTTTTATTAGCTGACAATAATAATAAATAAATAAACATTATAAGCACAAATACAAATGTACTTTTAGAAATAGTTTTTGAAAAATACGTTGTTATTGTTTTGGCAAATTAATATTGAAACATCTATGAAAACTTGTGTGATATTCCTTTAAAATAACGTTTTAGTATATCTTTTTTAAAGTATATTTTACTGTGCAATTTCTTACATATTTTCTTAGACTGAACCTTTACTTTGGAGGGTTATAGACATTAGTGGTGGGTTGTAGACAGAGTTTCTGTGTTTTTTAATAAACTATTATTATTATTATTAGCTATTAGACCTACTTGAAGTATAACATATTCTACTGTGCAATAGTACTATATTTCTGTTAGAATTTCTTCAAGTTATACCGAAATTTTATTTTAACAGGTTGTCGTAAAGACATTGCGGTCTGCATCTGTGTATACGATACGAATGAATGAATGAATGACGGTAGTTTAATTAAATGAAATGGTGAAATACTCTCATGGTGCACTGGCATGCACATGTGTAGACTACATCATGTGTCAATATAGCTGAAGACACCGCATGTGCTTCAGTGTGTGTGTGTGTGTGTGTTTGTGTGTAGTCCAGAGCCTGGTGTGGTAGAGCAAACATTGAGCGCTCATTCCCAGAGACGTGTAGAACAAGATGTGATGTATGCTGTTACTTGCCACTAGGTGGAGACCTGTACATGTATCTTTGTTATGACATGTAAAGCAGAACAAGAACGACATTGACAGTGAACAACTCGTGGTGTTTCTCTTTATTATATTTTGCTTTTCCTAAGCGTTAAGCCTAAACAGCTAGCTAGGAGTTACCATAAGACATAACATGGTGTCAGAAGTTCACAATGGATCAGCTAAAACCTCCAAAAGGAACTGAGTTTTGAAGGAAATGCCGCAGAAAACTGGCGAACCTGGTTACAGAAGTTTGAGTTGTATTTCATTGCAAGCGGAACATCTGAGAAATCAGGCAAGATAAAATGTGCTACTTTTCTCCATGTTGCCGGTGATGAAGCAATAAAGGTATTTAATACCATGGTTTTTGAAGAAGAGGAAGTGAATGATTATGAAGCACTGAAAGAGCAATTCAGGCGTTACTGTGAACCAAGGAAAAACTTAACATATCTAAGAAACGTTTTTCACTCGAGCTCAGGGACCAACTGAATTGATTGATGCTTATGTGACTGAGTTAAAAAACAAAGCCAAAGAATGTGAATTTGTACAGCTGACTGATTCACTGATCAGAGACCGCACAGTGTGTGGCATTAACAATGATCAAATTAGAGCTCGACTCTTAAGGGAACTGGATCTGGATCTGAACAAAGCCGTGGATATCTGCAGAGCGAGTGAAGTCACAAAAAGCCTAATCAAAGCACTCCACAAGGAAACTGAAGTGACTGTGAACAAAATTAGCAAACTAAAGATAAATAACAAGTCACCTGGAAATAGTTCTGCTCTGAACGCATGGTCAAAGAAAGAAGAGGAATGTACCAGATGCGGTTACAGTCATGAACCGAGTAAGTGTCCTGCATATGGACAAATATGCAAAGTGTGTTGTCGAAAAAAATCACTTCGGAAGGATGTGCAAAACGCAAATGCAGGGTTCGACTAAAAACGACAAAACAAAGTTCACAGTGAGAAAAGTTCATGAGATTGAACAAGAGGATCACACTAAGGCTTCTCGCAGCTCCCTTTCTGCACCCACAAAGTTGGTGCCATTGTCAGATCTCAAATGCGAGACTTGTCCTCTTCGACAGATGAACCGTCGCAAAGCACTGATGCACGAGTCGGTGTCAAGAGAATAGGCCACTTCCAGGTGCACAGCCCTGCTCGCCATGCAAGTGAATACTACTCCATATCTTTTCACGATGCTACGCCCTCTTTTCACGTCAACTGGCCCAAAGTAATCTACACCAACATTAGTAAATGGTGGTAAATCAGGAACCACTCTCTCTTCTGGCAAGTCTGCCATTTTTTGCTCACCAGTTTTTCCACCATGGCGCTTACAAATGAGGCATCTTGATATGATCTTCCTTACTGCAGTAGGTCCACCTGTGATCCAGTATTTTCTCCTTGTAGCGGAAAGCACATGATTTCTACCTCCATGTCCAAGCTGTAAATGGACATGACGAAGGATAAGATCGGAGATATGTTGGTCCTTTGACAAGATGAGGGGGTGTTTAATGTCCTCAGGGATTGCTGCCTTTTTCAGCCGTCCCCCAACTCGTAGAACTCCTCCTTCTAGAACCGGATCCAATTTGAGGATGCTGCTACTTCTTGGCACTTGTGAGTTGCCAGAGGTTAGTGCAGCAAATTCCGTAGGGAATCTCTCTTGCTGGCAAAAAGCGATTATGGAGGTCTCAGCCTCCAAGAGATCTTCCAGAGACACCTTCTGATTCCCAAGCGATCTTGAGAAAGCTTGCATCTCCTTTTGCACATCCAACCTTGCTGCTCCAATAGCACTGGTGTTTGCTTACTCCAACTCTTTTCTTTTTTCTTTCAGTTTGAGCAGAGTTCCTTTCAGCTTAATGAGCCACACAACTGCAACTTTCAATCTATGCCAATCAGAAAAATGGGTCATCAGTTGTGATGGTGTCAACAAGTATCGCATTGACTGTCAGACATCTCTTTACTTCTGGTTCGTCAGCAGTGACACTTGTATCCCCAGGAAATGTTGGCCACTTTTCTTCTGGTTCCCATAGGAATTCCGGGCCTTCTATCCATCTTTGCTTTACAAGATTTTCTGCCTTCAATCCACGTGAAGCATCGTCAGCAGGGTTCAGGGATGTGGGAACGTATCTCCACTGCTCAATTTCCGAATTGTCCCTGATGGTGGTTACCCTGTTAGTTACAAAGGTTTGAAATCTTCGGTCTTCATTCTTTATATACTTAAGAACTGATGTGCTATCAGTCCAAAAGCAAGTCTTCTTAAGTGGAAACTGGAGCTCCGATTGAAGCATCTTGTCCACTCGTACTGCAACAACAGCAGCGGTGAGCTCTAAACGGGGAATGGTGACAGTCTTTAGGGGGGCCACTCGGGCTTTGCCAAATAAGAAAGTAACATGAACCCTCTCATCCATGTTCTGCAACCTCAGATAAGTAGCCGTAACATAGCCGTTCTCGCTCGCATCGGCGAAGTGATGCAATTGGGCACTGATAGTCCTCCCAAATCCTGCAGGCTTCACACATCTGTGGACTTTGAAATATGCCACCTTTTCAAGATCTGTCAGCCATTTGTTCCACTTCTGCTGAAAAGCTGGAGGTATTGGATCATCCCAATCACACTTCGTCCTGCATAACCCCTGCAACAACAGCTTGGCAGGGAGTACTACGGGTGCGAGGAACCCCAATGGATCGTAGACGGAACTGATGATGGATAGCATGCCACGTTTTGTTGCCGGCTTCTCCTTGACTTTCAGCTTGAATTTGAAAGTATCCGTCTCGATACACCACTGCAAACCCAAAGCTCTATCCAACGGCAGCTTATCCCTGTCCAGATCAAGCTCATACAGGTTCTTGGACTTGAGATCCTCTGGGAGGCTTTGCAGTACTTTTCGACTATTACTAATCCATTGAGTGAGGGTAAACCCTCCTCTGCCGCAAGTGGTTATAAGGTTTTTAACCATGGTGACTGCATCTTCTTCAGATGGTAAACTCTTCAGTAAATCATCCATATAGAAGTTTCGGTTGACCGTTTCAATCACTTCT
Source organism: Carassius auratus (assembly GCF_003368295.1). Lineage (NCBI taxonomy): Eukaryota > Metazoa > Chordata > Actinopteri > Cypriniformes > Cyprinidae > Carassius > Carassius auratus. The sequence goes on along the minus strand of NW_020525450.1, from coordinate 544,770 downwards.
GTTGGAAAGTTGACCTGATTGTCTTCAGCAGTTTTTCTAAGAGCAAGGCAGGCAACACTGGGTGATGAAACAGCTCCAAATAAATGGACAGTCATGCGATGCTCTACAAGACCTTGCTCCAGGTTACCTTGAGGCCACCATAAGAATCTTAAGTAGTCCCTGTGTTTCTCTGCCACCTTAACCTGGTGGAACATAGCCTTTATATCCGCCATTATGGCCACCTGTTCCTGTCTAAACCTCATAAGAACTCCAATCAATGAGCTGGTGAGGTTTGGTCCTTGCAAGAGCTGACTGTTGAGCGAGATCCCTTTGTACTCTGCTCCACAGTCAAACACCACTCGTAACTTTCCTTTCCGTGGATGGCACACGCTGGGATATGCGGGATATACCACACCTTCCCTGTTGGCGTTTCCAACTGATGCTTCGGCACTTTTTCAGCATAGCCATTGCTAATGACATCAGCAAGAAAGTTGTTGTACTCTTCATGAAAGCCTGCGTCTTTCTGAAGTCTTCTTTTTAGACCACGAACACGTTGCATGGCAACACCAAGGTTGTTTGGCATCGAAACATCTTTCCCTTTGAAAGGCATTTGAAACATGTAGTGTCCGTTTTGAAGTTGAGCAGAGCTTTCCATTACCTCCACAAACTTCTTGTCTTCCCTTGACATTTCTTCCTGTTCTGCAGAAGCTTGCTCATTGAAGTCATAGATGTACTGGTTAGTTAACAGTTCTTCGATTCTGTCAATGGCAATTCTGTTGTCACAAACTGAAGGGTGGTCACTTACACAGTCGCTACATCCCCGTAACGGACCATTTATCACCCATCCCAATAGGGTTCTGATCACGTAGGGTCCTTCACCTTCACAACTGTTAATCACCTCCCAAGGCTCGATCAACTTTGAGGCGTTTGTGCCAATTAACAGGTCAACGTCAGCATTTATATGGGGAATTTTTACATCCTCTAAATAAGGCCATTTTCTCAGCTCCCTTTCACTGATTATGTTTGCTGTGGAGACAGGCATCTCTTTCTGGGTACACACTTTGGGAAGTGGATAGAAGCACTCACCAAAAAATCCAGAAATTTCCAAGCCATCAACAATGGAACTTTCTACTGCGTTATTATGGTCCAAGGTGCGAATATGAATCTTGCATTTGCGTCCTTCCATGTTTAACTTGTCAATGAGCTTCCTGGTGCAGAAATTTCCTGTACTCCCTGGGTCCAGAAAAGCATAGGTTTCAATAACCTTGTTTCCCTTTAAGTACTTTACCTTAACAGGCAAAATGGGAAGAATTCCATTACAGTGGCCAGCCCCTGTAAGACAACAAGCAGAGGATGCTGTATAGCTGTCAGAAGTATTTGACTGCTCAGTAACTTTCTGCTCACCATCTTTCTGAACCTTTTGAATAAGCCTTTCCTTCTCTCCTATGTGCAAAACACTGGGGTGCGTTCGGTTGCACTTGTTGCAATTGATGCGCCTGTCGCAATTCTTACTCAAGTGTCCTGTGCACAAACAACTAAAACACAAACCTTTCTCCTTTAGGTAGTCCAGTTTCTCCCTGTGTGTCTTTCTTCCCAGTTTAAAACATAGAATCAGTCTTGGTAAAGGATGTCTCTTTGTTCTGAGCCTTTTCCTTCTTGTTACTATCTGGTTTGCTGTATCCATCTTCAAAGACCACCTGTGTTGCAAAGCTGTTTCTTCCCAGCTGAGGTTTCACCTGTGACTTACTTACTTTTATAGCTCCTTTGATAACAGGTGAAGTGTCCTGTATGTCACCAAAGACGGGATCTGAAGTGATTCTGACCTGGCGCTCAGTGTACTCCACAATGTCTGAAAACCGTGCTCTTCGACCAGTTTTCTCCAGTATCTCACATGCCTTTGCTCTCCACTTGTCTCTGAGTTTATACGGAAGCTTCTGACTCAGACTCTTTATGTTTGCTGGCATGTTAAGCTCCTCCAAGTACTGAAGATCATCCATAGCATTGGAACACTCACGTAGGAAAAGTCCATAAGCTTTGAGCGCTTTGGGGTCCTCAGCTTTGATACTTGGCCATCCTGTGACCTTCTCCATGTAGGCCTCAGTTATCTTAAACTCATTTCCAAAGTGCTCCTTTAGCAATTTTTTAGCAACAGCAAATCCTTTATCTGCAGTCATATGAAAGCAGCTGCGCACAATATCCCTTGGTTGTCCCCTAGTAAATTGCTCAAGATACAAAACAGTCTCCTTTACAGCTGGTGTTTGCTTCCACGCAATGTTCAAATGCTTTTATAAATGTGTTGAACCTTAGAGGATCTCCATCATAAATTGGAATTTCTCGGCTCGGCAGCAAATGTAGCGTTTGCATTTTAACAAGGAGAGCTGTTATGTCATTCTGTTGTTGCAGCAAATTGTAGAGACCTGCTGTCTGATATTGGTCTTGCAGGGGTTAAATACTTGTTGGTCTAGAGTGGGCTGAAGGCTTTGACTGAAAGCTGCCATTGATTGTAACTGAGAAAGTTGAGAGCCTTGAATGACAGTTGGCTTTTGCAAGATAATTGGCGTGGCTAATGGTGAAGCATTGCTTTGTAGTGCTAGAGATACATGTTGCTGTGATTGCAGAGGAACAAATATTGAGGCCTGTGGATTGAGAGAGGTGGGCAGGAGCTCAGATCTAGCCCCCTCTCCAATATAGGAAGCCATTCCATCAGATTGCCTTGAATGGACGCTGCTACCACCCTGTAGCACTTCTAGCTTAGCAGAAGTGGCAGCTATCTCAATGTCCAGCTCAAGCTGCTCCTTTTTTCTCCTCAAGATGAGCTCCTGCTCCTCCAATGCATGCTTATCCTTTAAGGCAGCAGCTCGAGCCAAAAGTGCGGCCTGTTCTGCATTCGCCATGCGTCTGGCTGAAGAAGTGGAAGATCTGCTACTGGAGGATCTGCTACTTGAGCCATGGTGCCTTGACTGCACGTTTGAAATGCTGTCTTGAGGTTGAATCTGATCATCCTCTTCCTCATTCCTTCCACCAGCAGCACTCCTTCCATTGCTGGCATCAACCTCATTTCCATTTACAGCATTGACATCAACAGTTTGAATTTCAATTTGACCCAGCAAATCATCATGATCATCATCCACTTTAGTAACTGAACAAGCTTTAGTGTCATACAACCATTGTTTTGTACCCACAAAAAAAGTCATTAAAATTCAACATTTTAGCTTGGTACCATATTTCATGTTTTTTCGCTTCATCAGTAGGCAATAAACCCAATAAAGATGTATGTACATGCTTTATCTCGTCACACAACTTATTGAACATGTTAAATTAATTTTCAAACTCACTTTCATGCTCTTTATCATCCATCAATTTAGCAATAAATGTTTTTGCGTTCGACAATTTACTAAATTTAGACTTTCTTTCCTTTTCTAAAGCGCTTATTTTTTCCAACAAAGCTTTGGGTGTTAATTTAACCACACGTTTTTCAGTTACAGATTTTACCCCTACATCCACACAAAGTTCAGTCTCAAGTCCAAGCTGACCTTTTTCCTTTTCGGCCATAATGACCACGCAAAAGTTGGCTTATTATTCAATAAGCCCGCAAATAGTTTTGTGTTGCGCAACAACCCGTCTAGACGCACAGTTATTTTTAGATGTTTTCGAGCTTGCTACCAATGCATTGGTTTTACGCGAATGTGTGTACACAAACTACCATGGCCATTCATAATATCAGCGCTGATCACCACATGCCCCAATAGAGCATTGGCCGGTTTTATGAATGATGTCCCGTTGTGATGATGCTGGTATTCCGGTGACCCCTTTCTCCTCCGGTACAGCTCAATTTCAGCAATCGGCAACTTCAAACATTTGCCCACCTCACATCCGTGGTTTCCAAATGAACACCGTTAATCCACAATATAACCGGTCCTCACGAGTAACGATTATCCAAGCTGAAGCAGTTTTCGACTTAAATTGTATTGACTAAGTCCTAAACGAAGTCTAGTACTGGTTGCTAATAAAATGGTTTAAGTTTAGACGTGTGCCCTTGCGTCCTCACATAATACAAACGGAGAGTTCAGTGATGTTACTATTATCTAGCAGATTTATTTTCCTCCATATATCATACAGCGACAATATCTTGACTCATAATACATAACCAAAAACAACAAACCGTATTCTTCGCTATCAAGGCAAGACACAAAAGCACAGTCGAAAACTGTTTGCTTCCCAAATCAGCAACACCTGTGTCTGCGTTTCCTCTGGGTTAAATGACATACCTGGCTGACCTGAGATCAGCTAGGCCACAAAACACATCCAGCCCACTAGTGGCACAGGAAAAAAACTACATACAATATCAAATGAACATGGCTCATACACCTGGAGTGCATCATATCAAGATTGATACGACAGTGTCTCCGGTGATACATCCACCCAGAAAAGTGCCGATCGCACTAAAGGACAAAATAAAAACTGAACTAAGCAGAATAGAAAGTCTTGGAGTGATCAACAAACAGACAGAACCAAAAGATTGGGTCAATAGTATGGTGACGGTTGTGAAGCCGAACAAACTTTGAATCTGCACTGATCCCAAAGGTTTGAACAAAGCTATAAAAAGAGAACACTTTTCACTCAAGACAGTTGAAGAAGTGGTGAGTGCCAAATGCAAAAGTTTTTTCTGTGTTGGATGCTATCCATGGCTTTTGGCAGATTCAACTGGATGAAGAGAGTTCCAAACTTTGTACATTTAATACACCTTTTGGTAGATACTGTTTCAAGAGGCTACCTTTTGGTGTATCATCAGCCCCAGAAGTCTTCCAGAAGTGCATAGCACAAAGGCTCGAAGACCTGGAGGGAGTCGTGAATATCATGGACGACATACTCGTGTGGGTAGAAAATACGGAAGAGCACGATGAAAGGTTCAGGCGGCTTTTAGAGAGAATCAGGAGTATAAATCTGAAATTAAATTGGGACAAATGCAAGATCAGAATGTCTGAAATAAAGTATATAGGGCATGTACTGAGTGGAGAAGGTTTGAAGCCAGACCAAGACAAAATCAAAGCCATTGTGGAGATGCCTAAGCCACAAGACAAAGCTGCCTTGATGAGGTTTCTTGGCATGGTTCAATATCTTGCAAAATTTGTTCCAAATCTGTCAGAGATCAGTGCACCGCTGAGGAAACTCCTGGAAAATGGTGTGGCTTGGCTCTGGGAAACCTCCCAGCAAAAGAGTTTTGAGATGCTGAAGTCACAACTAAGCAACGCCCCAGTTCTCAAATTCTTTGATGTCAACAAGGACGTGACTCTTTCTGTGGATGCAAGTTCAGAGGGTTTAGGTGCTGTCATTTTGCAGGATGGACATCCTGTACCATATGGTTCAAGATCACTGACTGACTGCCAGAAAAGGTATGCTCAGATTGAAAAAGAACTTTTAGCCATTGTGTACGGCTGTGAAAAATTCAGCCAATACCTCTATGGCAGTGGTTCCCAACCACGTTCCTGGAGGCCCCCCAACACTGCATGTTTTCCATGTCTCCTTAATCAAACACACCTGATTCAGTTCGTCAGCTCATTAGTACAGACTCCAAGACCGGAAATGGTTGTGTTAGACAAAGGAGAGATGCAAAATGTGCAGTGTTGGGGGGCCTCCAGGAATGTGGTTGGGAACCACTGCTCTATGGTAAACCAGTAAGAGTGCAGTCAGATCACAAGCCATTGGAGACAGTGTTCAAAAAGCCTCTAGAAAAAGCGCCAACATGACTGCAAAGGATGTTGATGAAACTTCAACCGTATGATCTGCTAGTAACCTACAAACCAGGAAAGGAGTTGAAAATCGCTGACACGCTTAGCAGAGCCTACCTGGAAGAAGAAGCAGAACAATAACTGGACAGTGACTTGGAAGTTCATCAGTTGTCAGAGTGTCTACCAATTTCAGAAGAAAAACTTGAAGCAGTCAAGAAAGCTACAGAAGCAGATAGAGAACTGCAGATGGTGATGGCAGTAGTCAAGACAGGATGGCCTAAACAAATCAGACATGTGCCAAATGCAGTAAAAAAGTACTGGACAAAAGTGCTGACCATTTCAGAAGGACTGCTGTTCAAAAACACAAGGCTTGTGGTTCCACAAAGTCTTCAAGCAGAAATGCTGGAGAGGATTCATGAAGCTCATTTGGGGGTTGTTAAGTGTAAAGAGAGAGCAAGAGATGTATTGTTTTGGCACGGCATGGGAAAACAAATGGAAGGTGTGGTGTCAAAGTGTGCTGTGTGCAACACTTTCAAAAGGAACAATACCAAAGAACCTCTTGTCAGTCATGAATTACCAGACAGGGCGTGGGCAAAGGTAGGAGTTGATCTCTTTCACATCAACAAAGCAGATTACTTGCTATGTGTGGATTACTTCTCAAAATTTCCTGAAGTTACAAAGTTGACACAGACAACAAGCCAGCATGTAATAACAGCACTGAAGTCAATATTTGCAAGACACGGGATTCCAGATGAGGTTGTTTCAGATAACGGACCAGAGTTTGTGAGTGCTCAATTCAGCAACTTCAGAGATGACTGGGAGTTCAAACACTCGACTTCAAGTCCAAGGTATCCTCAGTATAATGGTCAAAGTGAAAGAGCTGTACAAACCATCAAAAACCTACTCAAGAAGGTGCAAGAAAGTCAAAGAGATCCGTACATTGCTCTTCTTGAGTACAGGAATACGCCGCTAGGTGGAGTAAAGTTATCTCCTGCACAGCTTCTTATGGGCCGTAGATTGAAAACCAGAATACCAACAGCGAGTAAACTGTTACAGCCGCAGCTGCACAAAGGTGTTCAGCAAAGCGTAAAAGACAGGCAGCTGAAGCAAAAGTTCTACTATGATCGTGGGGCTAGAAACCTACCTACTCTGAGTGAAGGAGAAATGGTGAGGCTGAGAGCTGAGAATCGTTGGCAGCCAGTTGTAGTGGTGAAAAGTCTTGACAAACCGAGGTCATTCCTGGTTCAAACACAGGGTGGAGAAATCTACAGAAGAAATCGAAAACACCTGCTAAAGACCAAAGAGTTGAGTTTCCAGAATTCACACATTCAGGACTCATTCGATCCAGTTATAAATGACTGTGTTCCTGATGTGGTTGATACAAAGCAGGCATTGCTCCCTGTACCAACTCCTGCAAAGATGTCTTCGGTGCCTGAAGGTGTTGCTGAAGAAACCGTGAAGGTGACGCGTTCTGGTAGAGTGGTTAGACCTCCAAAGCGCTATTCTTGCTAAAGTAAGCAAGTAGTTAATTAAAGTTTAGTAGAGGTTGAGTTCTGTTCAGAGTTCTCAAGAAGAAGAAGAAGAAGAAGAAGAAGAAGAAGAAAAAACATTTGCAATACTGACTTTCAAGTTCAAGTTTGTAGTTGTGTTTAATAATAATAATAATAAAAAAGGAAGATGTGAGGTATGCTGTTACTTGCCACTAGGTGGAGACCTGTACATGTATCTTTGTTATGACATGTAAAGCGGAACAAGAACGACATTGACAGTGAACAACTCGTGGTGTGTCTTCTCTTTATTATATTTTGTTTTTCCTAAGCGTTAAGCCTAAACAGCTAGCTAGGAGTTACCATAAGACATTACACAAGACCTTTAATATTCACAGACACTTTGAGGACCACAATGGAAATAAGGCCTGGACTTTATTGTGTTTTTATCCTCGATTGTATCTGATGCCTTTTTGTTTTATGTTTACTGTAAGGCTTTCTTGATATAATTAAATAAATCAAATCAAAATCACTAGTTCATATCGAGATTTGATTACATTTACAGCACTACTTTTGATTGGTTCATTCAAAAATGGCCGAATTCCGTGATGTTCTGCTTTATAAGTTCTATTTGTGACTGAATTCCTCGATTCAATCCGTGTCGCTTTGCAAACACTGACAGGATGAATTTATGATTGAAAGTGTGAAAGTTCTGACACAAAACGAAGTTCTTACTTATCCTCAAGATTTTTAAAAGTGGGTAACGTATCACTTAGGAGACTACACCACTGTAACGTTAGTTTTTTTATCATCTCAAAGTCAGTGCTTTCATTTAAGCTTCATTTCTTGATAGATAGATAATCAATTTTTACCTCTTTCCACCTGTGTCTCCTCGCGACTCCTGGTTCCCTCGCGTCGCGTGCGCTCAAAGTTTTCCAAACAAATCAGTCTCATACCGTTCTGGTATCCTCTCCTGCTGGCTGCCTTTATTGCAGTCGGACATTGGAGATTTGCACTCGTAAATTTACTTATTGCCCATAACTTTTAATTCGTTGCTGCCAACTGGGGTGGCAGCAGGGCTGGCAAGGCTTTCTTTTAGGGTGGCATTTGCCACCCCATGCCACCCCGGTAGATCTGCCTCTGCCCTGTGGGCATCATCTTTGACTGGGATGGGGGACGGAGCGTGAACAGGTGCAGTCATCAATCATATTTAAAGAGAAGCCAGCGGTAAATGCATTTGCATTTATTCACATGCAATTTGATTAGCTACTCATATGGTGGACTGTCATGATTTTGGGTAATGCAGGACACTATACTGAATAATGTGCATCAGATGGGATTTAGAAGTGGGTATATGCAAAGCCGACTGATAAAGAGGTGGGTATAGCCTATGCCGTATTCCTGCCCTCCACTATACCACTGTTAATCAAATGTAGCTTTTACAGTTCAAACATTACACATAGATATACAGCATGTAGACGGATTTCCGTGGCTGATGTTTACGAATATATCTTTAGCCTAAGTCTCCAGTGTTTATGTGTGTGTGTAAGGCATAGTTTTTTATGGGAGGAAATTGCTTCCTGTGAAATTTTCCGTGTTGCATTCAAATTTTGACACTTAACATGTAATTTAGCACAGTTTGCTTCCATATTCTGGGCTATTCTGCTTGTCTGTAAATAATAGCCTGTATGTTTATTATTGATAGGATGTCTTCTCCAGTGTCACTGTTTTAGTAAGATAGCCGACATAAGCCACGTTGTGAAACAGTCTGCAGCCACACCCCCGCGCTAATGGTACAGCCCACAGCGCATATTGTAAGATAAAAAATAACAAAAATTGAAAAATAGAAAATTATTTACATTTTATTTATTCAAATGATCAATTTCTGAAGTCAGAATTTAGCAAAAGTTAAATAAAAAAAGGCAAGAAAATGGTAATTGTTCATTTATGAAGTAGTTGAAAAAATGAAAAAAATGAATGTTTGGATTCATTTTTGCATTTGCATCATTGTTAAACGTTACAAGGACCATTACCTCCACATCTTCCAGTCAAACAGGGGGAGTGGGAAAATGAGAAATTATTGGAGAGTGCTGCAGGTGTAGCAATGTCCTCTGGTTTGATCCAAGTATCTGTCAGGGCCATGAGATTAAGCTTTAAATGACTAATAATAGAAGTAATGAAATCAGCTTTGTTTACAGCAGAGTGGAAATTCCAGAGACCAATAGAAAAAGAAAATGGTGTATTACAACAAAATAAAATGTATATTTTGGAATAATAATATTTTTTTTTACAGTGGAGTACCATTATTGCAATAATAACATGTTGAATTGATATAAAATAATTATTTTTTGTAGATGTTTAAAATGATAAAATAAATAATTTGGAAATAAAGTTAAAACTAATTAACAATTAAATTAATAAAAAGGAGCCCATTGTTGATACAAATATTTCAGCTAAAGTAATATTTGTATCATTTATATATTAATATTTGTTTAAATCACTTCAGCAATTTTCGTGAATAAAATAAGTGATTTTGTTCAGTGAATAGACTGTCATTAAAACATTTCAATACTCAGAAGAATATAGATATTTCAGAAAGTATTCGGTCAGCTTCTTTCACTGCAGGAGCTCACATAACGATTGAATATGTCTTTACTGTAGTTAGAATTCATATATTTTATTACATGCTGTGATTACCGTCATATTTTGTAATGTAAGAAACTCTTCTGAAACTGATTTCAGTCAATGAATTGATTTTATTCATAATTCATGCAGCATTCAGACATTTCACACAATCATCATTAATTAAAATGTGATTTCATGATGATTTGACATTGTGTTTCATTACAAATAATAGAGAAAAATTGGATGAATGATAATATATAAGACGTTATATAAGATTTTGATAGTAATAATACAAGACAGATTTTAATCCGCACAAGACAGCATAAGAGTTTGAGAAAAGCACACACAAAAAAACACAGATTATCTTACTGTCTAGATCAGGATTTGTGACACACTAGGGTGAACAAACATGCATTTTTTCCAGGACACATCCTGGCCAGGATTTCTATATTGAATTAAATATCCAAGTTTTGGCTTTGTTTGCGCTGCACTGACCAACTGTTGTATGACAAAGTACTGTGAGGGAGGGAGCATATAGCTTCTTGTGCTTCTGAATCGCTCTCTAAGTAATTGGATGTCATACCCCGATTGGTCTGCTCAGTGCAGCTCAAGTCCAACACTAATATGTACACTTATTTGCATCGCTTTGACCGTTCTCTGTGGATCGCACCTTCTCACGCAACACAAGTGGTCAGTTACGTACAATGTCTGCATGTTATTGGTCAAACAGTCATTACCTACATGAAGTATGAAAACAGGAAACCAAAGCCGAAACCTGGATATTTTAGGCAATATAGAAATCCTGGACAGGATGTGTCCCTGGAAAATGGCACGTTTGGTCACCCTATGACACACATTTATTCTGATTCATGTTTGTATTAATGTCATGAAGAGCAGAGGCGGATAGTCCGGGGACCAAAGAGTAAAAGATATGACATATTTTTGTTCCACTCATGAACTCAGCAGCTGATTTCACCAGAGGAGGAACCAGAGGTGGGGGACTTGACTCGAGTTTTCAGGACTTGCGACTTGCTTGATTAAAGTAAGAAAATGACTTGACTTTGACTTGAGAACAAGTTACTTGAGACTTGACTTGAAGTGGAAGACTCGACAATGACTTGAACGTATAATAAACAATCAGCAATAAAATTAATAATAATAAAAAATAATAATTGTGACATCAGCACCACTATTCAGCGTCTGTGCCTTTAATGCGGCACAATTCAAACCGCGCCAAACGTGGCAGACAGTAGTCGAGCTCCACAAATAGGACTTTGAAGTGGACCGTTCCGATAAAAAAAGATTTGCCAGATGCAAAATATGAAACGCAAGAATATCTGACATGACAATGTCAATTTTCATTCGACGTCTCAAGAACCACAAAGTAAGGTAAGAAAGTAATCTCTTTATTGTTAGTTTCACTAAGATCTATAACGATTACTAATGTACGTTAATGAATTAATATTTTATGTTTGTCATAATTTGGCCTTGGTTTCATATGTTTTTTTTCTTTTTCTAATGTCTGTATTAAATATGCACATTTTCAAGTGTTTGTGTGGACTGCATGTGGAAACTAAAAGACATTGCACTTATACAGTAATGGGAAGTTCGGTTCTTTTCCATGAACCGGTTCTTTCTGACAGTTCGATTCAATAAACCGGTTGAAGAAAACGGTTCACTGGTTCTTTTGCGCTCGACGTAATGGCGTCATTGGCGATGATTGCCCTTGATTCAAGCCTTCGGTTTACCCGCGCCCATAACACTAGCACAGAATCAGTTCAGTTCAGACGGTCTGTGTGTCGGTCTGCTTCACGCTGAATCACGCATGCGCAGTATCATCAGCTCCTCGGTTCTCGAATCAGACACGTCTGACAGAAACGGTTCTTGGTTCAGTGTACTGATGATCTGAAAACCGATGCAACCGGTTCAAGACTCAAGAACGATTCAATCTTTCGTTCGTTATCTGGCTCGGCTCGGTGTTCATCTTCAGTTCTCTCCTCACAGCAGTTCAGTCAGTGTACTGTTTGAGTAAATGCAAAACATTTTAGACTTACTTGCTTATAAGGATTTTTTTTTTTTTTCTGAAATTTTAAAAGGCTCAAGAGCCCAACTGAAACAAACACTGACTACATTTATGGTGGCAAAGTTTTTTTTTCCTTCCAACTGATTTCATCCAAGGCTGTGCCTGGAGTCAGTTGTAGTCTTTTTGTTTCTCTTTTCTTCAGTGAGATTGATTCTTAACAGCAGCTGTTCATCACTAATGCTCAATCTTGATTTAATTAGTCACTTAATTATCTCATTAACTTTAACTCTTTGAGGATTTAACTTGAGATTCGTTTGTGACTTGAAAGCAATGACTTGGTTCTTCCTCTGGTGAAATCTGCTGCTGAGTTCATGGGTGGAACAAAAAATATGTCAGGACTTTTACTCTTTGACCCCTGGACTACCCAGGTCTGATGAAAAGACTAGAACATCTCACTGTTACTGATTCATTATGCAGCTTAAAGCATTAAGGGTAGAATATCTCATCAGTCTCACACACTTTCGCTGATGATCTATAACCAACACTAAACCCAGGATAGAGCGGCTGAGTGAATGTGGTCTGGACTGAGTGGATGAGGCCCGTTGGGTCAGAGACGCTGTAGAAGGACAGAGTTCCTGCACTGTGATCCACATACACTCCTATTCTCCTGATATCCTCATCAAACACTTCTATTCTACTGAAATTATCATCATCATGATCATAATCATCATCACCATCATATAATCCTATACTTCTGATATAATGAGCATCCTCCTCATTCACTCCCATTGTACGGAAATCATCATCATCATACACTCTTGTGGGCTTTACAGGGAGAACAGTCTGTATGTTATTGTGTCTGAAAGAGTAACTGTCGGGAGAGCAGCACAAACTCCAGGACTGATCATTAGATCCAAACATACACTCATTACCCTCTCCCTTCCTGCTGATGCTATTATATGACAGTGATATATCCACATCTCCACTCCACTGTATCTCCCAGTAACAGCGTCCAGACACACTCTCTTCACACAACACCTGTGGCACACCATCAAATCTGTCTGGATGAGCAGGATACTGGTGATCTGTGTCAGTGTGAGTAATCACTCTGTCGCTATTAGACAGACGGAGGAGTGTATTCAGCGTGTTCAGATCCAGAGTGAGCTGATGGGAATCTGATGGAGAGAAAACAAATCAGAATCAGGAATTATGAATGAATCATTAAACCAAACACATGATCTTTAATATAGAACTACAAAATCACTAAATATACTATCATCCAGACCTGCAGTAAAACTAAAACTATTTCACAGAACACATTATGATACTTATGCATATATTCTTATATCTCTTATATGCATGTGTTAACAGTCTTATGTGGGAATAATAATAATCTTTATTTTTCTGTAGCACCTTTAAATAGTACTTCTCAAAGCACTTTACATAACAAATAAAATATCAAAATAAACCATACCCTAAAGAAATAAGTTTTAAAGTGAGACTTGATGTTAAGAGAATTTGCCTGCCTTATTTTAGTAGTTTCGGAGCTACAGAAGAAAAGGCGCTATCCTTCATCGATCTTAGGCAGATAGATGGAACAATTAACAACTATCCAGAAGAACGAAGGTTCTGCCTTGGGGTATATGGAGTTAAAAGATTTGACAGATATTGCAGATCAAACCATGCAGAGCCTTGTAAGTGAGCATCAGAATCTTCAAATCAACCCTAAACCTAACAGGAAGCAAATGCAAAGACTCCAAGATAGGAGTGACATGATCCCTCATGGTTGTTTTAGTTAGGATTCTGCCAGTAGAATTTCTGGAGGTTTAATTTGCTCACTATACCACCTGGTGGACAAAGAGTGTAAAATAATCAGATATATTACAGACAGAGGTGTAAAGTGCAGGGGTCAGAAAGGAAAAGTGCTGCCATGTGTTTATTCCACTGATGAACTCAGCAGCTGATTTCACCAGAGGAGGATCCAAGTCATAAATGAGTCTGAATCAGAAATCAGCTTTATTGCCAAGTGTGCTTGCGTATACAAGGAATTTGTTTTAGTGACATAAGCTTCCATTGCACAGAGACAATAACACACAGACATAAAAAAAAAATTGGAATCGATTTGAGTAAGATGCAGAGATGTACATGGATGGAGGGGTAACAAATAAATATAAGGATATTGCACATTTTTATTGTGTAAGTGGGGAACATTTAACTGTTCATGAGGTAGATTCCCTGAGGGAAGGTATTTGTGGCTCTGAAGCGACATTCACTTGCAGAACGCAAGCTTCTAGAGGCACATAAGTCTGAAGTAACAAATTTAGGTAAATGGGTGCAGAGCCAGTGGTAGTTTTGTAGGCAAACATCAATGCCTTGAATTTTATGCGAGCAGCTATTGGAAGCCAGTGCAAATTGATAAACAGAGGTGTGACGTGTATTCTTTTCGGTTCATTAAAAATTAATCTTGCTGCCGTGTTCTGAATTAATTGTAAAGGTTTGATAGAATTGGCTGGAAGACCTGCCAAGAGAGGATTGCAATAGTCCAGCCACAGAACAAGAGCTTGAACAAGGAGTTGTGCAGCATGTTCCCAAAGAAAGGGCTTGATCTTCTTGATGTTGAATAAAGCAAATCTGCAGGATCGGACAGTTTTAGCTGTGGTCTGAGAAAGTCAGCTGATCATCAATCATAACTCCAAGGCTTCTAGCTGTTTTTGAAGGAGTTATGGTTGAAGTGCCTAACTTGATGGTGAAATTGTGATGAAACGATGGGTTTGCTGGAATCACAAGCAGTTCTGTCTTGGCAAGTTTGAGTTGAAGGTGATGGTCCATCATCCAGGAAGAAATGTCTGTTAGACATGCTGAGATGTGAATAGCTACCGTCGGATCATCAGGATGGAATGAGAGGAAGAGTTGAGTGTCATCAGCATAGCAGTGGTATGAAAAGCCATGTTTCTGAATGACAGAACCTAATGATGCCATGTAATAATAGTAATATTGATAAGATAATATCCGGTTTCTCACTGTTTGCACATAATAATCACTTTCCTACACGGTTTCTTTAGTTTTTAACAGCAGAATTAATATTTACCCATTTATGGATAAATATACATATAAACCACTGTGCTGCTCATATTTATCGTATTAGAAGAGGAATAAACCGCCCCCTTCAATCCGAATGAAATTTCATTCCGATCGAGCTCAATTGGATCAATTAAGGTGTATATATAAATGTTTTTCAATCCAAGCCGTTGATCCGATTACAAAGGGATTATTTGGGTGCATGTTAACGTAGTTATTGTCACCCAGAAATGTTAACTCTGTTACTCCAAATTGGCACTTTTCTCTATTCAACTCCAAATGTATCCATTATTGGCTGCAAACGCAAACTCTCTCCTTCAAAAGTAAAATTATTGTATACCTCCAATGCTTCTTCACCCACCACATGAAGAAACAATGACACTTTCATCCTTTCCCCTTTATGATATATATATATACACACACACACACACACACACACACACACACACACACACACACACACACACACACACACACAGGTAGTGCAATTACATTCATAGCACGTTTGTGCAAATCTGGGTTAGTGGGAGCAACACTTGCCAGTACTTAAAAAGACACTCACTCCTCTTAAAGCGTGCTTCTCTGGAATACATATCCAAAACAGATGAGATTGAAACCTGAGTGTTTTATTGTTGTGATTTCTTTTTCTTTTGCCATCAACAGCTGTTCTATCTCGTCGTCATCATCGGATGATTGGAACGGACTGTGCTGTGCCATCATGTTGCTGCAAGATATATTCTGAATGGTTTCCCAGGCACGACACAAGTGAATTTCTGCATTTTTGGATTGAAGATCGCTAATAAAAAAAACCTGTATCTAGGATTGAGAAATAAAGCAGCCACAAAGGCATCATTGTCAAAGAAGGCTGTCTGTCATGATTTGAGACACTTAACAAGGCGTTTTGCAAAGGGATTGTCAATTCTGTCAGTACACAGTAGACACTGAAGTCAAACACAGTAGAAATCACCCGCTGTGAGCTGGTCAGATTGGAGGCTTTTCGTAGCAATTTACACTGGTTTCAGTGCGTGCACCAAGCTGGATATTGCCTCCCATTCATTCTCACCAAAATGCAGTTATTTAATATTTGTTGACATGTCCTCACAAAATACCTGGGCCCGTATTCATAAAGATTCTAAGAATCCTCTGAGAAAACTCTTAATTTAGCTTAAAAACTTTTACGTAGGAGTCTTAGCTTAAGAGCGATTCAGGACCGATCTGAGAGCAACTCTGAGTAAGGAAAAGACAAATAACTTTCATCTTAGTGAGGAGGCGGGGTT
Source organism: Carassius auratus (assembly GCF_003368295.1). Classification (NCBI taxonomy): domain Eukaryota; kingdom Metazoa; phylum Chordata; class Actinopteri; order Cypriniformes; family Cyprinidae; genus Carassius; species Carassius auratus. The sequence continues at coordinate 528,572 of NW_020525450.1, read as the reverse complement.
GACCCTGTTGCTATGTATGACACAATCCTTTGAAGACTGTGATTGGTTGGTTGTCCAAGAAAGAAAAAAAGAGTGATTTTAAGTATAGGGTCTATTCTAATTCTCACTTTGAATTTACATGCGTAATTTTTCCTATTTGACCGTTCTCTCTCACACACACACACACACTGGGCCGGCCCGAGGCATAAGCGAACTAAGCGGCTGCTTGGGGCCCCCTGGCCACTATTTGGCCACCAGGGGGCCCACCAATCATTTTTTTTTTTACAATTAAATAACTTAAACAAGTGATGTAAATGAATGAATAATGAACGAATAAATTAATAATTCAAGACAAGAAATTTCTTATTTACCGACAACTGCTGCTGTGTCTGCTAGCGTTTGAGTCATGCGCAATTGCGCATAGACACCTCGCGTGCATTGACAATTCGCGCCGGCGTGCAAGTGCGCGTCACTATAATAAATGATAAGCCATGTCACAAAAAGGATGTATCCCTCTGGTGCCGAAAAGAGAAATAAGAAAAGGACATAAAGTTGGCTTGACGTTGTACGTTCGAGAGTCTCAAATTTAGGGACCGTCTCTTAAGTTACATGCGATATTGTTATACACTTTTCTAACGTCAGTAGCATTTGAGGAGAATGATTTACAGTCATAAAAACAACTGTAATTGTTCATCTAGGTGTCAGCTATAATGCACAATTGAATATAATGTTTAATGTTTATTAAAATAAACCGTAAATCATATGTAAATTATGCTACTTTTTCACATGGGCTCAAAGGCAAATTTGAAGAAAGACTTGCAGTCATAAAACAATTGTAATGTGTTCATTCAGGTGTCAACTACAATGCACACCTTATACATTTTTTATATATATTAAAATAAATTATAAATCATTTAGGTAAAAACGAGGCCCATTTATGACTTTCAGACACATTCCTGTTAAAGTTTTTTTTTTCCAGGTTCCCTTACGAAAATTACCAATGGTTTTATCAATAACACCACAAATCATTGTTCTTGTAGCCATGGCAACTGCAAATTAACAATGGTTTTGTTACTTCAAATAATAATTTACAAAGAAGTATTAATATACTGTAATCTTTTTTTGTTATTGTTGTTGTTGCTATAAAAACAGACCTAAGCCATCAATAGCCTTTAAAATGACTTAAAATGTATTATATTAAAAAACTATGAGGCAATAATGATTGATTAATAATAACACCGTTAAAATATATAATGTAGGCACATATAAAATAAACAATTTATGTACATGTTATTACAAATGCCTGCAAAGGGAGCCAAATGCCATGTAATTGCTGCTGTTATATTTTTTGCTATAGATGACACAGCCTATATAATTTCTTCAACAAAAAACGTGCATATCACAAACCCTTACAAAAATAAACCATGGTTTTATCATAGTAAAACTGCTTAAATTTCCTTTTGCATGATTTCTGAATGCTTAAGGCTATGAAATAAATTAGTCATAATAAAGATATAGCCATAGGTAAATGTCGAGAGCTACAATTGTAATTTGTAAATAATACAATCTATTCTTATACTTTTTTATTTGATTAAAGTTCTATTTTCACATATATAGTAGGTGTTTATTTCCATCAACATATTTGAGGAAGGGGGGCACAACAATACAATCCTGCTGTCCTGATGTCATCAGTGACTTTGCCTCCTGAAAAGCTAGGAAGGGACAATTTTGAGGTCATTGTTGTACAATTGTCATTGTTGAATCCTAGCTGTTGTTATGTTTGCTTTCATTATTAAAAAAAAAAAAATTGTAACATTATATTTTTTATTATATTAATGTTTGTCTATTTTAGTTTCATTTAAAAGATTGCAGATTTAATGCACATTTGCATTTGGACATTTGCAAATGATTTATTTCATGTTTTGTGACAGTTTGTATTCAGAAGTTTAAGAGTAAAGTATGTTAAGTATTGATTTTTATTTATTTATTTTGTATTAATACATATCCTCACTGTATTCATTTATAATGTAACATTATAGCGTGACATTTGTGTCAATAATCTTGAAGCACAGGTGACTCTGCGTGGTGGGAGGGGGGCCCCCAAATCAAATTCTGCTTAGGGCCCCCAAGAGGCTCGGGCCGGCACTGCACACACACACACACACACACACACACACACACAAACACACATTATATGTGTGTATCTAAATCCTTTTTATTATTAGAAGGAAACTAAATGAAACTACTTAGTGGAAACTAAATGAACTGCGACACAATAAGATGTTCTGAAAGTTCTGTAATTGTTTGTGTGATCACTCTGCTTACAGAAGGTTGTGACAGACCCAAATCATCACTATTGCATTGTTGCATTTTCCCAGTTGCCAAATATCGTAATGTAGTGATTACTTTAATTTCTGGTGCTATGGCATTTCTGCGCTGTGTCGGAGATGTTAGCACATCTCTAATAAGATCAGTCACAAACATGATCGCTGCAGGATCTAGGCAAGGCAAGGCAAGTTTATTTATATAGCACATTTCGTACACAATGGTAATGCAAAGTGCTTTACATGAAAGTAAAATAATCATGAAGAAAAATAACAAAAATAAAACAAGCAATTTTAAAACTTTTAAAATGATTAAAACATTTACTTAAAATGATTTTAAAAACAGTTAGAAAATGTGATAGACACTAGCTAATCTATAGCATCTAATTAACTCCCTGTCATCCATTGTCTGCAACACATTTCTTCCGCCTCTTCGTCTTTCTGCCATTTTCTCCTCTGCTAAAGAAACTCTTAAACCTCTAAAAGTCCTCGTCTGCGCTCCTAACAAGTTTGACCTTAAGACCTCTTTTAAGGGTTAAGATGCTTTCTGAATTACTTTCTTCTTTACTAGGATTTTTTCTTTAATTTTAAGAGTAAACGCCCACATTTCTAAGAATTTTCTTAGAATTTTGTCACTAGGAGCTACTTTTTGCATTAAGATTCTTTATGAACACGGGCCCTGAGCTCTAAAAGCCACTCCAGCATATTGTGTGTAGAATGCCACAGCGTTGGACAGTCAACAACTGCCCTTTTGTGCCTCATTCTCTTAAAGGGGGGGTGAAATGCTTGTTTTCACTCAATATCCTGTTAATCTTGAGTACCTATAGAGTAGTACTGCATCCTTCATAACTCCAAAAAGTCTTTAGTTTTATTATATTCATAAGAGAAAGATAGTCTGTACCGATTTTTCCCGGAAAAACACGACCGGCTGGAGGCGTGACGTGTGGGCGGAGCTAAAGAATCACGAGCGCCAGTAGGCTTTTGCGTTGAGAGCGATTGGAAGTTGTGACATTAAAAAAACCATCATCCCAAACAAACCATGGCTAACAGTCAGATTCAGCATATATTTATGATCCAGAGGCTGAAATTTAACAAGAGCAGCATCAGCAACGACGTCTCTATGTGGTATGTACTGAAACTGTATATATTTGCTTAGCGGTTTTGGAAAATGACTAAGTTTCACTTTATGTCGTCTTTTTTTTTTTTTTTTAAGCTCTACATGTGGAAAGTGCAGTTTGATGACAACATCGCATGTTGTTTACTTGATGTGCTTACGCGCTGATAGCTAAGTTAACAACACAGAGATATTTGAAGCAGTTTTACTCACCGCATGCGGTTCCAACACACGATCGTGACCCTTTTTCGTTGGGACTGCATTATCCTTAAGAAATAAACGATACGCAAATCCAGCGTCAAACTGGGCCTTGTTTGTAAAACAAGCATCTTCGAAATGCAGGGAACAAACACAAACACTTGCACAGCTCCGTTGATGCTCTGTAAAAATAAACTCCATCCACTGGTCCCTTCATGCTGTTTCTCTTTTGGTAATCTGTGCAGGGTTGTCTTGCCCTGGCAACCAAAAACACACTTCTTTTGTGACATTTGTCGACGCTCTGGCTCTGATCAGTGAAGTCTGTTGTGCTCTCAGTGCTCTGCTATACGGGAGCGCGCTCTTCCGGCAGAAGTGCCTCAGGACCCATATAAGGAAATTCCGCTCCATCTAACGTCACACAGAGCCATACTCGAAAAAAACTTTCCCAAACTTGTGACAAACCGGAAGGAGTATTTTTGGAACAGAAATACTCCTTCAAACGTACAACTTAATTTTTGAAACTTTGTCCATGTTTAGCATGGGAATCCAACTCTTTAACAGTGTAAAAAACTCAGTATGCATGAAATAGCATTTCACCCCCCCTTTAAGAAGACTGACAACATTGTGTGTGCTCAACTTTTTTGCAACACATCTAGCTTTAGAAATCAAATTGGATGACCGTTGCTCTTTTAATGCGATGTCAACCACTAACTGCAGGGTTTACCTGAGTACACCTCACACTGCACAACACATGTCCTGATATCACAGAGTCACGTTCAATTACCAAATCAGAGTTTCCCCCTGGTTTGCAGCTAGCTCATCCTCTTCCATTCCTGTGCCCATGGGATCAATTTCATTCTCTTGAGATGGGGTATCTTCTTGCATATCAGATAGGAAAGACACTGGCTTTAACATGTTAGCGCCATTATCTGACATTGAGTAAACTTGCCCTAATTGAACATTATATTCTTCTAATACATCCTTCACCATGGATGAAATGTATTCAGCTGTGAATTAATTGCATTAATTACAGAAGAGAAACAAAAACATGGATTGCATTACTATGTAAGGCTAATCTTAACATTTCTAAGCATGTTTTACGTAAACATAGCTCTGAAAATTTTATGGGTAGCCAACTTTGTGGTTAAAACAAATATAATCAGGCCGGAGAAATGGACCTGCCTATGACTGCTGCACAGGCATTTCACTCACGCTTGATGCACTAGTGTCACATGCTCTACTTTTCAATTCTGATTTGTCACTGTCTGATTGAAATATTAAAGAGAACAATAAAATAACCTTATCAACTAGTTAATAGTAATTTTAAATGAGCGTTTCTGTTCTGAATGATTCAAATTAATTTAGTTTTTGTTTCTGTTTTTGTTCCTGTGAAAATTTTGTTTTGTTTCTAGTTTAAATTTTCGTTCCATGAACCAGTTCGGAGCTTTGGCAAACAATATATATTAGCAGCACAAACAAACAAGATTATTAGGGGTACATTTGGAGTATGGGGTTGCTGAGTGACCTTAGAATGATCTAAATATTATTTTAATATCTAAAAAACTGAAGCAGCACAAACAAGCATTTTTATGGCACAAACCAGCATAAAAAAAAAACCTAACGAAAATATTACCAGTAGATACAAAGCATAAACAAACAAGACTATTTGGAGTAATTTTGAAGCATGTTTTAATATCTAAAAAACCAAAGCCTTGAAAATATTATTTTAAGATTATTTTGGGTGAATTTTGAGCATGTTGGGGGTTGAGTGACGTCATCGCCTATATTTCGAGTATCTAATATTTTAAAGGGATTATGACATGTATAGCGTAATATACCATAAATGATGTCTCTTAGTGAAATATGTAATAGAAAACCCACGAAAGATATATGTTATTTAAAAAAATCACATAGTTTTATACATATTTTGGACTATGGGGTGCACCATTATTCTGAATAGTCTAAAATGGTTGCACTCGGTGAGCTACTGCCGCTACCTGATACTGTTTTTACCACAACACAAGTCGGAATAGACAACTTGGAAAATAAAATACTGATATGATGACTACAGCTACTGAAAGAGATTACAGGTTGTGATGGATATATGTATAGGCTTAAACCAAATGCCGTGCCATCAATTTTTCCCCACAAGGAGTCTAAATGCCCCAGATCTCAAGGGAATTCTGTGCTGAGCGGCCGCAGCATTATGATTAGCGTTGGCATGTTTATATCCTGACAGGATGGCATAGCACTTCTCGTCTTGGCCGTTTGTAAGCTGTTTCAGTAGTTTTGGTCCACTAAAAAAAACTCAAAGGCATCAGGGCTAAAGTGGAGAAATAAAGTGGGTCTTCAGGATGTTTTATTCATCCACATGCATCTTCTCATTATTTTCTCCTCTTCTTATCCCTAGCAAACCAGTGAGGTCTTATATTGCTTCTCTTGTTGCCCTCTAACTGAAAATTACAACCAAAAGCCACACAATGTGTTAATATTTTAAAGGGATTATTTTACATTATAAAATAATGTATCGGTATTTTATTTTCTTGTGGTTTTTTTCTGAGTTGTTTCGCTGTAAAAAGCGCCAGAGCAGTTTACAAAAGAGTTTAAAAAGAGCAGGTTACGCTACATCACAGACTACAAAGGAAGGCAAAGCAGTGGTGTGTCTTTGTCTGCCTCCTTATCTAATGAGCTCAATACATTCTATGCTCGTTTTGAGGCAGACAATACATTTCCTGCTGTGAAAATACCTGCTGACACTGACACCTGCCCCTTGGTTCTAACCACACACAAGGTGAGTAAGGCCATCAAGAGAGTCAACGGCCGCAAAGCTCCAGGTCCAGATGGCATACACGGACGTGTCGTGAGGGACTGTGCTGTTCAGTTAGCAGATGTCTTCACCAACATCTTCAACCTCTCCTTGAGACTTACAGTGATCCCCACATACTTCAAGCAAACCACCATCATCCCTGTTCCCAAGAAAACAACCGTCTACTGCCTGAACGACTACCGCCCTGTAGCACTGACATCAGTCATCATGAAGTGCTTTGAATGACTAGTCAAATCCCACATCTGCTCCTCTCTGCCTGACACCTTGGACCCATTACAATTTGCTTACCGTTCTAACAGATCCACTGATGACGCCATTGCAATGGCCATACACTCTGCCCTGGAACACTTGGAGGGAAGAGATACCTATGTGCGGATGCTGTTTGTTGTTGGTTTGCTGTCTCGTTAGCTTGTCATTAGCGTTTTCTTTTCTCCTCTCCTCTCCTCTCTCACGCTGCAGTTTTCCACAAGTTCATTAAACAACCGCAGTAAGAATATTTCATCAAGCACGGTGAGTAATGGCTTCTCCTACAATTGTTATTTGCACCTCTTGCCACATGTACAGTTTATCTATCTCTGTCGCTGATGAGGGATTCACATGTGATAAATGCAGGGAAACAGTTAGGCTGACAGAGAAGATTTCAGAATTAGAGACACGCATCCAAACTTTAATTGAGGACAGTAAGAATGTTAGGGCTCTAGATATGGCTTTGGATGCGTCTAGCTCAGGGATTCCTGTACATTGTCCGGTTCCAGCAGAGCCCCTGCAGCAGGGCAACTGGGTGACGGTGAGGCAGCGTAGTCGTGGGTCAAAACACCGCTCTTCTGTTCCGATCAAAACATTAAACAGGTTCTCCCCACTCAGTGATGCACCCACTGAGAAACCTGATGAAAGTGCTCTAGTTATTGGCGATTCTATTGTACGGAACGTGAATATAGAGACACCAGCCACCATAGTCAAATGTTTACCGGGAGCCAGAGCGCCTGACATCTTGGCAAATTTAAAAGTGCTGGCTAATGCTAAACGTAAATACAGTAAGATTGTTATTCATGCCGACGCTAATGATGTTCGACTTCGCCAGTCGGAGATCACTAAAAATAACTTTAAAGAGGTGTGTGAACTTGCAAGCACGATGTCAGACACTGTAATATGCTCTGGTCCCCTCCCTGCTTACCGTGGTGATGAGATGCATAGCAGATTGTCATCACTCAATGGCTGGATGTCTAAGTGGTGCCCACAGAATAACATAGGTTATATAGACAATTGGACGAGCTTTTGGGGCAGACCTGACCTGTTTAAAAGAGATGGTCTTCATCCCTCCTGGGGTGGCGCCACTCTTCTGTCTAGAAATATGGCAAATAGTCTTAGTGTTTATACTTGACTAACTGGGGCCCAGGTCAGGAAGCAGACAGACTGGCTAAACCGACCGTCTGCTAGCTGCCTCCCGTCACAGAGGTCAGTTAATTCTCAGCACATAGACTCTTTCACCTAGATATCACACTATAGAGACTGTGTCTGTTCCCCGGACTAGAAAATACAAAAAACGTCCAAACCAAGTTAAGGTTAACAATTTAATTGAGGTTCAACAAATAAAAAACAAATGCAATATGGATAAACAAATGATAAAGATTGGCTTATTGAATATCAGATCCATTTCTACGAAAACACTTTTTGTAAATAATATGATAACTGATCATAATATAGATGTGCTCTGCTTGACAGAAACCTGGCTAAAACCTGATGATTACATTATTTTAAATGAGTCCACCCCCCAAGATTATTGTTATAAACACGAGCCGCGTCTAAAAGGCAAAGGGGGAGGTGTTGCTTCAATTTATAATAACGTTTTCAGGATTTCTCAGAGGGCAGGCTTCAAGTATAACTCGTTTGAAGTAATGGTGCTTCATATAACATTATCCAGAGAAACCAATGTTAATGATAAATCCCCTGTTATGTTTGTACTGGCTACTGTATACAGGCCACCAGGGCACCATACAGACTTTATTAAAGAGTTTGGTGATTTTACATCCGAGTTAGTTCTGGCTGCAGATAAAGTCTTAATAGTTGGTGATTTTAATATCCATGTCGATAATGAAAAAGATGTATTGGGATCAGCATTTATAGACATTCTGAACTCTATTGGTGTTAGACAACACGTTTCAGGACCTACTCATTGTCGAAATCATACTCTAGATTTAATACTGTCACATGGAATTGATGTTGATAGTGTTGAAATTATTCAGCCAAGTGATGATATCTCAGATCATTATTTAGTTCTGTGTAAACTTCATATAGCCAAAATTGTAAATTCTACTTCTTGTTACAAGTATCGAAGAACCATCACTTCTACCACAAAAGACAGCTTTTTAAGTTATCTTCCTGATGTATCCGAATTCCTTAGCATATCCAAAACCTCAGAACAACTTGATGATGTAACAGAAACTATGGACTCTCTCTTTTCTAGCACTTTAAATACAGTTGCTCCTTTACGCTTAAGAAAGGTTAAGGAAAACAGTTTGACACCATGGTATAATGAGCATACTCGCACCCTAAAGAGAGCAGCCCGAAAAATGGAGCGCAGCTGGAGGAAAACAAAACTAGAGGTATTTCGTATTGCTTGGCGGGAAAGAAGCATATCCTACCGAAAAGCATTAAAAACTGCTAGATCTGATTACTTTTCTTCTCTTTTAGAAGAAAACAAACATAACCCCAGGTATTTATTCAATACAGTGGCTAAATTAACGAAAAATAAAGCCTCAACAAGTGTTGACATTTCCCAACACCACAGCAGTAATGACTTTATGAACTACTTTACTTCTAAAATCGATACTATTAGAGATAAAATTGCAACCATTCAGCCGTCAGGTACAGTTTCGCATCAGACAGTGCACTATAGACCCCCTGAGGAACAGTTCCACTCATTCTCTACTATAGGAGAGGAAGAATTGTATAAACTTGTTAAATCATCTAAACTTACAACATGTATGTTAGACCCTATACCATCTAAGCTCTTAAAAGAGGTGCTTCCAGAAGTCATAGGTCCTCTTCTGACTATTATTAATTCCTCATTGTTATTAGGACATGTCCCCAAAACCTTCAAACTGGCTGTTATTAAGCCTCTCATAAAAAAGCCACAACTTGACCCCAGAGAACTAGTTAATTATAGACCAATCTCGAATCTCCCTTTTCTGTTCAAGATACTAGAAAAGGTGGTATCCTCACAATTATATTCCTTCTTAGAGAAAAATGGTATATGTGAGGATTTCCAGTCAGGATTTAGACCGTATCATAGTACTGAAACTGCTCTCCTTAGAGTTACAAATGATCTGCTCTTATCATCTGATCGTGGGTGTATCTCTCTATTAGTTTTATTGGATCTTAGTGCTGCGTTTGACACAATTGACCACAACATTCTTTTGCATAGACTTGAACACTTTGTTGGCATCAGTGGAAGTGCATTAGCATGGTTTAAATCGTACTTATATGACCGCCATCAGTTCGTAGCAGTGAATGAAGATGTATCATATCGATCACAAGTGCAGTATGGAGTACCTCAAGGCTCAGTTCTAGGGCCGCTACTCTTCACGCTTTATATGTTACCCTTGGGAGATATCATCAGGAAACATGGTGTTAGCTTTCACTGTTATGCTGATGATACGCAGCTCTATATTTCCTCGCAGCCCGGTGAAACACACCAATTTGAAAAACTAATGGAATGCATAGTCGATATAAAAAATTGGATGACGAGTAATTTCTTACTGCTAAATTCAGAAAAAACAGAGGTGTTAATCATAGGGCCTAACAACTCTACTTGTAATAACCTAGAACACTGTCTAAGACTTGATGGTTGCTCTGTCAATTCTTCGTCATCAGTTAGGAACCTAGGTGTGCTACTTGATCGCAATCTTTCCTTAGAAAGCCACGTTTCTAGCATTTGTAAAACTGCATTTTTCCATCTCAAAAATATATCTAAATTACGGCCTATGCTCTCAATGTCAAATGCAGAAATGTTAATCCATGCATTTATGACTTCAAGGTTAGACTACTGTAATGCTTTATTGGGTGGTTGTTCTGCACGCTTGGTAAACAAACTACAGCTAGTCCAAAATGCAGCAGCAAGAGTTCTTACTAGAACCAGGAAGTATGACCATATTAGCCCGGTCCTGTCCACACTGCACTGGCTCCCTATCAAACATCGTATAGATTTTAAAATATTGCTTATTACTTATAAAGCCCTGAATGGTTTAGCACCTCAGTATTTGAATGAGCTCCTTTTACATTATACTCCTCTACGTCCGCTACGTTCTCAAAACTCAGGCAATTTGATAATACCTAGAATATCAAAATCAACTGCGGGCGGCAGATCCTTTTCCTATTTGGCGCCTAAACTCTGGAATAACCTACCTAACATTGTTCGGGAGGCAGACACACTCTTGCAGTTTAAATCTAGATTAAAGACCCATCTCTTTAACCTGGCATACACATAACATACTAATATGCTTTTAATATCCAAATCCGTTAAAGGATTTTTAGGCTGCATTAATTAGGTAAACTGGAACCGGAACACTTCACATAACACCGTACTTTCTACATCATTAGAAGAATGGCATCTACGCTAATATTTGTCTGTTTCTCTCTTGTTCCGAGGTCACCGTGGCCACCAGATCCAGTCTGTGTCCAGATCAGAGGGTCACTGCAGTCACCCGGATCCAGTACGTATCCAGACCAGATGGTGGATCAGCACCTAGAAAGGACCTCTACTGACCTGAAAGACAGCGGAGACCAGGACAACTAGAGCCCCAGATACAGATCCCCTGTAAAGACCTTGTCTCAGAGGAGCACCAGGACAAGACCACAGGAAACAGATGATTCTTCTGCACAATCTGACTTTGCTGCAGCCTGGAATTGAACTACTGGTTTCGTCTGCTCAGAGGAGAACTGGCCCCCCAACTGAGCCTGGTTTCTCCCAAGGTTTTTTTCTCCATTCTGTCACCGATGGAGTTTCGGTTCCTTGCCGCTGTCGCCTCTGGCTTGCTTAGTTGGGGTCACTTCATCTACAGCGATATCGTTGACTTGATTGCAAATTAAAACAGACACTATTTCAACTGAACAGAGATGACATCAATGAATTCAATGATGAACTGCCTTTAACTATCATTTTGCATTATTGAGACACTGTTTTCCAAATGAATGTTGTTCAGTGCTTTGGCGCAATGTATTTTGTTTAAAGCACTATATAAATAAAGGTGATTGATTGATTGATTGATTGATTACAGCTCTGCATTTAACACCATCATCCCTACCAAACTTATAGCCAAGCTGAAAGATCTGGGTCTTAACAGTCACTTATGTAACTTATGCACTCGCAGCATGTTGTGCTGATAACAATCTCTCTCTAAACATCAGCAAGACCAAGGAGATGGTCGTGGACTACAGGAAGCCTTCCTACAGAGGCTGAAGAGGTTTGGCATCTCCTCTAACATCATGTTAAACTTCTACCGCTGCACTATAGAGAGCATTCTGACCAGCTGCATCACTGTATGGTACGGCAACTGCTCTTATTTGGACCGCAAAGCTCTTCAGCAAGTGGTGAGAACAGCAGAGCTCATCATTGGACACAAACTCCCAGCCTTACAGGACATCTATCAGACTCGCTGCTTGAGAAAGGCTCGCAGCATCATCAAGGACCGCACTCATCCTGCTCATCACCTGTTTGCCACACTGCCATCTGGCAAACGTTTCTGATCCATCCGATCACGGACAACCAGACTTAAGAACAGCTTCTATCTTCAAGCCATAAGACTACTTAACAATCAGCTTTCCTCCATCTAAAAAAAAAAAAAAAAAACCCCGGAATACATGCTGCTCTTATGTTTACTTTCATTGTACTTGCACTGCTACTTTTTTATATTCCTTCATGTTACTCTGTGACACTCCACAATGACATTTTGGACATTGCTCTACTCAGGAATACATCTGAATGTGTGCTGCTCTTAAGTTTATTTATTGCATCTGCACTGCCACTTTAATTTTCGTCCATGTAGCTCTGCATCACTCTACAATGACATTTTAGACACCGTTCTACCCAAATAATCATATTAGTACCTCAGGACTACTTATGAATACTTTTAACTCTTAACACTGTCTACCTTTATTGTATCTGTCACTGCCACTTATGTGTATATAATGCTCTGTCCATGTCTTTGTCTATGGGCACTGAAGTCACTCAAAAACCTCAGTGCTCTCCACGTACATCTGTTTTTTTTTTTTGTCTTGTTATTGTCACTGTATGTCTGAGCCTCATCACAAGCATTTCGATGCCCAGTTTTCCGCAGTGTTAACTATGCAAATGACAAACAAATGCCTCTTGACTCTTGTCTCAGTAGCTCACTGAGTGCAACCATTTGACGCCATCAATGCAGAATGCACTGTGCACATAAAATAATGGCACCCCTATAGGGTAAAACGATGTCAATGTTGTTAAATAACATACATTTCACTGGTTTTCTGTTACATATTTCAATAAGATACATCATTTATGTATACAGTATTAAGCTATACATGCCTTAATACCCATGGATCCCTTTAAAAGCAGCACAAACAGAACTTTTACCAGCACAAAGAAGCACAAACAAACAAGACTATTTGGGGTAAATTTGGAGCATGTGGGGGTGACCTAATTTTTTTTTACATTATTATTTTAATAGCTTAAAGTTTTTCTCGATTTCTTAAACGCATTTCTTTGTTTCACATTTCTAGATTCACAAACAAGATAGGCAAAATGCTTCGTCATGTTGTCAATATAACACTGCACTCTGTTAGTATTACCTTATGCAAACTATGACAACAGTTTGGATGACAGTTGCTGTATTGTTATGCAGAGGGCTGCACTTCTTATGTATAACATACAGTATATCCATTTCAAAAGTACAAATGTACACATTACTGTATGTGGCATATTGATTGAAAAAGACGGGATATGATTCACAGTTACACTTTTACTAGTTACACTTTTGACTCCTAGTGTTTCCAATTGGGTAATCGTGTGCTAATTGAGCTCAAACTGTGGAGACCTGAGTGAACAAAAAGGGGCTGAATTACATCACCTATAATTCAATGTCTAATATTTTAAAAACCAAAGCAGCACAAATGAAAAAAAAATACAGCACAAACAGAGCACAAACAATTGAGACCATTCTGCAGATTTTTTGTGTTGGGTGGTGGGCCAACTTCACAGAGGTTTGTCCAACATAATTCGATAATTTGAAACGATAATTTGTTTAGTTTTTTTATTGACACTATTTTCCTACTTAATACTGTAAAGTGCTTTGACACAGTCTGTATTGTTAAAAGCACTCTATAAATAAAGGTGATTGATATGAAGTCAATTTAGAGAAACTTTTGGAGCCTGTTTTCCTTGTTTGTTTGTTTGGGGTTTTTTTTTTAAAACAATGACCAAGCGGCAGTGCTTAATTTGTAAATTGTGAGGTCCCTGAACAAAGCGGGGGTAACGGATCCGGCATGTGATTACACAAGGAAGAGGTAATGGAGCACTCACGCATTCACATTGGTGGACCAGTTTAAGTGTTCAAGAGCGTGCATCAGTTGCATTTAGGGTCTGTAAGGTCATGAATGATTCGTTCGTGAACCGGATATCACTACACTTCAGTGTTTTGAAATCTCACACAACAGACAATGCTTAATAAAGTCGTAGTTTTTGTTATTTTTTGACCAAAATGTATTTTCGATGGAGTAATATGCAGTTATTAGCCGTGCCCACTGTATTTTTTGTTGGTTTTCATGAGACCCCCCTTGAAATGACCAGGACCCCCCATTGCCCCATTGATATCCGGTTCACGAACGAATCATTCGATGTGACAGGATTTTCTTGAACCAGTTCACCAAATCGAACTAAATTGTTTGAAATGGTTCGCGTCTCCAATAAGCATGAATCCACAAATGACTTAAGCGGTTAACTTTTTAACGTGGCTGACAATCCCTCTGAGCAGGGCCGTGTAGAGACCTTTGGAGGGGCAGGTGCTCAAAGTATAAAAGGGGCACATGGAACAAGGCTTTAAATGGCGCTGTTCAAAATATAAATACAGCAATATATTGTGATGCATTCTTTGCTGATTAGCGTATCGATATGGATGATTATGTATTGATACAGCAGCACATGCTTTGATGCAGTTTGAAAAAGAAACAATAGAGAAGACAATTTTAAGTTTAAAATAATAATAGCTCTGGGATTAGAAACTGAAATGTCTTAAATTGTCCCAACCTGATGGCTTTTTCTTCTCTGTTCTACAGAAAACTAATTTCCTCTTTTTCTTCCTCTATCTCCATCTCCTCATTTGATCTATTACTTTCCACTGTCTGTCCATCTAGGAACAAGGCTCAATTTACTATTTCAGCATTAATCTATTATTTTAACCATCACTACTACTCTTGCACCTAATTAATAAGTCCACCTTAAATATTGATACAAAACATAAAAAAAACTGATACACTGGAATATAGTGATTAATATTATTATTATTGTTGTTGTAAATGCTGTTATGTAGATGCTCTGCATATTTGTTTCATAATTAATTCTTTGTAATTAACTCTGTGAATTTTGTATTAATTCATTTGAGGTTCAATTTAAAGTGTAAATGAGTTGTAATGTGATGTAGATTCATTTGGTGTACTTTAAAACATAAGGCGCAAGGATGTGTCACTTTAAGGGAAATGACGTGCTGGTTAGTCGCCCGATGGACTGATGATGAGCAGACGCATCACAAGGCTCTGCTGAGTTAAAAGACGTTTAAGTTTAAAATCAGTGCTGTCACAAGCCAAAAGGACAGTAAAGAAGTTTTTCATAAGCTCAAAGACCTCTTTTCATGACAAGCGGCCAACGAGGTATTTGTTTGTAAAATGTAACAAAGGTGTTCATAATAGCGCTAAGCGCCATTTTGTGTTTGATGTATTTGTACTGTTTCACTTGTATACAGTTCTCACGGCGTTGTGGCGTTAAGACGTAAAAGGCACGAAAGATAAAGAAGACGACGATAAGAATAAACGCCCGTTTTAAAGAACCAACCTGTGTCTGTTGTTGTGGAAAGAGCTACAGTGAGAACTCGTCTGCTCAACGCGGGTAGGAAGGACAACGAGACCGTCGCGAGGGACGATTTGACGAGGATTCAGCGCAACAGATAAGCACCACCCATAAAACATTGTCTGTATAAAGACTGCAAGCAACGGTGATTAGACGGAGTTGAAAGTGCAACGTTTCAAGCTAAAATCAGAAAGTGCTCTGCCACAACCGTCAAGTTAAGGTGGTTAGAGAAGTGATTAAACTTGGAAATCGCAGCAAGGACTTAAATCTAATTTCCCTGCTTACTGTGCTCAGCCTACATGTTTTGGGGACGAATTTAATGTACTGATGTTTATTTGTGTAAAAAGGGCCTTATTACAAAGGAAATTAAGATTCTACAGGTTTGTGTTTATAAGAAGTAATTAAACATACAAACAATTCAAGTTAAGTTTAAAGGTAACTATTGATGTGAAAACTTTATTTTACAGATAATTCATTAATTCAGTTTATACTCTCTGAAGTAAAGATCTTGTATTGCATTATACATAGTCAATTACAACAATTAATTTTTGATTTGAAATTTAAGCCATTTTGAATTTAGTTTAAATAAGTTTAAACGTTAATACAGTTTTGGATACAATATTTATGTCTGTATTTTGAACATTTTGATTTCCTACACAAAATTCATAGTTATTAACTTTGACTATTCACATTTAAACATATAGTAGCTTACATTTGCACATAGACTAATCAGTCTAATTTAAGTTCATTAGTTGCATACATTTTACAGCCATTCGAGATATCTCAGCATGTCTGACACACGCGCAGAGGCTAACAGTGAACATGTCAAATCACCAGCCCTACCTGAAGTTACAGATTCCATGCCTGTGGAAATAGGAGGGCTGCGAAGAAGTGAAAGAGTCAGAACTCTAACAGAAAAGGGAAGAGAACTTCAAGAAGTAAAGTTAAAGGGTGTACAACGACAATACAGAATGGTTTATGAGAAATGGAAGTATCATGCAAGGCTAGCCAAGGAAATATTGTCGGATGAGGCTTCCCAAGATGAGCTGAATGTGCTAATTGAGAACATAGAAAGCAGCTGTTCTGAGTTAAAGGCCATTTATGAAGACCTACGTAGATTGCAGACTCCTGAACAAGACCTGCGACGCAGGATTGATGCATGCATATCGCTTTCTGGATTCATTGTTAGAAGAGCACAAGGGCAATGTGAAGGACATGCAGCAGATGTAGAGAAAGAACCCTGGCCTAATGTTGGATCGATCTTGGACTCAACCGGCTCCTTATCAAGACCACCGTCTCATCAATCGAAATGCAGTTCAACCCATTCTAGCATTCACTCAGTCAAAAGAAATGAAGCTGTGGCTGAAGCTGCTGCATCACAGGAAGTTTTGGCAGTTTTGGAGGAACAAGAAAGGGAAGCGTCAGAACTTCAAAGACTAGAGGTTGAAAGTAGACAACATTTAGCACAATTTGAATGTGAGGACCTGGCTAGACAACAAGCAATGCAGGACAAGCGAAGAAAGCTTGAACGCTTAGAAGAAGTGAAGAAGTTGAACGCTGCCAGAGCTCGAGTAAAGGTCTACGATCAAGTGGAAAGAAATTTTGATGCGACTTATTCGCTGCATGGTGCTGAATCAACCAGAAAACTTCAGGTTCCTACTTTCATAAGTCCTCCTTTTATTCCCCAGTCTCTGCCAGCCACAGCCCAAATGCTCCAAGCCTCAAAGCCTCCATTCATTTCTCAAACCTTACCAGTTGCAAGTCAAGTGCATAATGCTCAGTCTCTGCAACAGGCATCTCAAACTTCAGCCTCAATGCTTATGCCTCAATTGCAAAATAGCTCTGATTTGGTCAGTGCACTAGCAGAAGCTATGAGTGCCAATCGTCTTCCAGTGCCAGAGCCTGCAGTGTTTACTGGAGACCCTTTAAAATTCAAAGATTGGCACCTATCTTTCGAAACATTAATTGACAGGAAGAATATTCCGAAGAACGAAAAACTATATTACTTAAGAAAGTACTTAGGTGGTGCTGCAAAGAAAACTGTTGAAGGATTCTTCTTACTAGGTACTGAAGCTGCATACGACTCTGCCTGGAAGCTGTTGGAGAAACGCTATGGAGACCCATTTATAATTGGAAAGTCCTTTAGAGACAAGCTGCATGGATGGCAAAAAATAAGTTCTAAAGATGGTTGTGAACTAAGAGAGTTTACTGATTTCCTTAAGAGCTGTGAGGCCGCAATGCCCCACCTGAAGACATTGGAAGTTCTCAACGACTGCAATGAGAATCAAAAGATCCTGCAGAAGTTGCCAGATTGGTTAGTATCCAGATGGAATCGCAAAGTGATGGAAGCCCGTGAAGCACATGCTGGTTACCCACAATTCACAGAGTTTTTAGACTTTCTAACAAAGGAAGCTGATCTCGCTTGCGATCCTATATCTTCAGTACAGGCACTTAGGAGTGTGGAGAGCGGGAAACCAAAACATTCACGAAACCAAACCATTCAAGCAAAGACACTGTACACAAACGTGGCACAAAGCACCATATCATGCATCTTTTGTAAAAGATCAGGACATGTCTTAAGTAAGTGCAGAAAGTTCATTGACAAGACAGTTCAAGATCGTGTCAAGTTTGTACGTTCAGAGGGGCTTTGCTTTGGATGTTTGCAGACTGGACATCATTCAAGAAGATGTGATAATAAGAGCACATGTGAAAAGTGTCAGAAGAGACATCCTACATGTCTGCATGATGACAAGTTCAAAGAAGTATCAAAGTATCAAAGTCCTAAACATTCTAAAGAAGATGAAAGTTCAAAGGAAAAAACTGATGATGGAGAAATAGCTGCAGCAGCAATTACCAATGCAGTCCGACAAGTAGATTCAAACACGCAAACATCTACAATCATACCAGTCTGGGTCTCATCCACAAATGAGCCAGATCAAGAAGTCCTTGTTTATGCACTCTTAGACACACAGAGTGACACGACCTTTATCCTAGATGAAGTAGCTAAAGAGCTAAATACTAACAGGGAGAATGTCAGTCTGCAGCTATCCACAATGTCAGCAAGAGCAACAGTCATACCTTGTCAGAAACTGACAAATCTACAAGTGAGAGGATACAAGTCTGATAAAAGGATCCCACTGCCATCAGTCTTTACGCGAGAGTTCATTCCGGCAAACAGGTCACATATCCCAACTTCGGAAACTGCTCTAAAATGGCGTCATCTGGAACAACTGGCAGACAAGATTCCACCACCATTGGATTGCGAAGTAGGTCTTTTGATCGGGTACAACTGTCAACAAGCTCTTCTTCCCAAGGAAATCCTATCTGGAGAAGAAAATCATCCATATGCACAACGAACTGATCTCGGCTGGAGCATAGTCGGCTGCTCATACACCGCAAATGATTACCATGATGCAGTAGGAATTAGTCATAGAACATTAGTGCGGAAAGTGGTGCCTACAATGAAGCAATCATTTGAGCTGAAGAAAGAAGTACACTTTGTTTGCCGGACTTTTGTTAAGGAAGTAATTTCTACGGACATAATTAGGGCACTTGAATTAGACTTCACAGATCATAGTGCAGATGATAATCCAGTTTCTCAGGAAGACATTTTATTCTTGTCCAAGGTGAGGGAAGGTATAAGACAAAAGGAAGATGGCCACTTTGAACTCCCCCTTCCTTTTAAGACAGATACACCTAGTCTCCCAAATAACAAACAATGTGCAGTTCATAGACTCACCTCATTGGAGCGGCGACTGAGAAAAGATAAGCAGTATTATGAGGATTATGTCAATTTCATGAATGACATCATAACTCAAGGAGATGCTGAGAGGGTTCCAACATTGGAACTTGAGAACCAACCAGCATGGTATATTCCGCACCATGGAATCTACCACCCACACAAACCAGGAAAGATCCTCATGGTTTTTGATTGTTCAGCACGCTTCCATGAAACCTCTCTGAATGATCACCTCTTGACAGGTCCAGATCTGACCAACACATTAGTTGGAGTGCTGTGTCGATTTAGAAAGGGTCCAATAGCCATAATGTGTGACATTGAAAGGATGTTTCATCAGTTTCATGTTGCAAAGGAACATCAAGACTATCTGCGATTTCTCTGGTGGGATGATGGCAATCTAGATTCCAAACCTTCAGTTTATAGAATGAAGGTACACCTTTTTGGGGCAGCTTCATCCCCCGGCTGCTCCAACTTTGGACTCAAGTACCTAGCATTGCAGGGTCATGGAAAGTTTAGTGAAGAGGCCATCAAATTTATCCAGAGAAGCTTTTATGTAGATGATGGCTTAACAAGCGTGAAGTCATCTGCCGAAGCAGTACATCTTGTGAAGGAGGCAAGAGCCTTGTGTAAAACGGGAAACCTTAGACTCCACAAGTTTGTGTGCAATGATAAGGAAGTGATTTCCACAGTACCACCTGAGGAATGTGCTCAGACCAAAGATCTCGATATGGCCTTGGGAGAGCTTCACATCGAGCGAGCACTAGGAGTTCAGTGGTGCGTTGAAGCAGATGAATTCCAATTCAGAGTTGAAGTCAAGAAAAATCCACTCACAAGAAGAGGAGTTCTCTCAACGGTGGCCTCTGTCTTTGATCCGCTAGGTTTCGTTGCACCTTTTCTACTAGTTGGTAAGCAGATTCTTCAGGAACTGTGTAAAGATAAAGTAAGCTGGGATGAAGATCTCCCCAAGCACATTCTACCACGGTGGGAGTCGTGGCTTCGTGACTTACCTCACTTGGCTGTCCTGAAGATTCCAAGAAGCTATCTACCATTAAATTTTGACGAGGTTGTTTCTTATGAGCTTCACAACTTTGCTGATGCCAGTTTCACCGGATACGGAACATGTTCATATCTCAGAGCAGTGAGTGAAACAGGGCAGATCAGTTGCTCACTTGTCATTGGGAAGGCTAGAGTAGCCCCTACAAAGCTTATGACTATACCAAGGCTTGAATTATCGGCAGCTGTGACTTCAGTCCGTAATGGAGATGTTGCCAAAAGGGAACTAGAGATTGAACACTTGCAAGAGTATTACTGGACTGACTCTAGAGTAGTCCTTGGCTATGTGAACAACGATGCCAAGAGATTTCACACATTCGTAGCCAACCGAATACAACGCATAAGGTCTAGTACGTGCCCTAAACAATGGCGACATGTTAATTCCGAAAACAACCCGGCCGATCATGCCTCGAGAGGACTTAGTGCAGCTCAGCTGAAAGATTCAAACTGGCTGAAAGGGCCTGACTTTCTGTGGCAGAGAGATCTTCCACATGACGAGGAAACGGTGGGAGAAATGGAAATGACTGACCCTGAGCTTCGCAAGGCTCACATTCATACAATCAAGACGAAAGAAGTAAATTCAATGGTGAATCGCTTCACTAAATTTTCTGACTGGTCTCGATTAGTGAGGGCTGTTGCCAGGCTAAAGAGGTTTGTTAGCGAATTCAAAGGAGTTCAACAAAGAACAAATGAAGCAACCAGTCTTGAAGAAAGAAAGGAAGCAGAAATCATTGTCATCAAACTAGTTCAAGAAGAGGCTTTCACTGAAGATATTAAAGGATTCAAACTCCAAAAGGATGGCACCCTGAACAAACGCAACAAGTTATGTCAGTTAAATGCTTTCTTGGACAAAAATGGTGTCCTCAGAGTGGGAGGACGGTTATCGCAATCAACCTTGCATCATGACATAAAGCATCCAGTAATACTTCCGAAGAAATCTCATTTGTCAGCCTTAATCGTGAAACATTATCATGAGCGTGTATACCACCAAGGAAGAGGCATGACTATGAATGAGTTACGTGCAAATGGAATATGGATCTTAGGATGTGGAAGTGTGGTTTCTTCACACATTTACAAATGTGTAAAATGTAGAAGATACAGAAGAACTACAGAGGTGCAAAAAATGGCAGATCTGCCCGAAGAAAGAACTGAAGAATCCCCTCCCTTTACCTACTGTGGCATAGATTGTTTTGGCCCTTTTATCGTAAAGGAGGGAAGAAAAGAATTAAAACGATATGGATTGCTGTTTACTTGCTTGTGTTCAAGAGCTGTGCACATAGAGACATTAGACGACTTGACAACAGACGCTTTCATTAATGCACTCCGAGTGTTTATATCCATCAGAGGACCTGTACGCCAACTGAGATGCGATCAGGGAACAAATTTCATGGGTGCAAGAAGAGAGTTTTCTGAGTTGCTCAAAGGGATGGATCAAGAATGTCTACGAGCAATCGGTTGCGAATTTGTAGCCAATGTTCCATCAGCGAGTCATATGGGTGGAGTCTGGGAACGCCAGATTAGAACAATCAGAACCATCCTGACCACAATGCTAGACAAGTCTGCAAGCAGACTTGACACCACGACTCTTAGAACATTTCTTTATGAGACGATGGCCATAATCAACAGCCGACCATTAAGTGTTGAACATCTTCATGATCCTACTGGTCCAGAACCCCTTACTCCCAATCACATACTGACCATGAAATCGTCAGTCATTTTGCCACCTCCGGGAAAGTTCAGGGAAGATGACCTCTATCTGCGCAAGAGGTGGAGAAGAGTGCAGTTCCTGGCCAATGAATTCTGGCAGCGATGGAAACGTGAATATATATTAAATCTCCAACAACGCAAGAAATGGCAAAGAACATCACGAAATTCACAAGTAAATGACATTGTGATACTACAAGATGATAATGCTCAAAGAAATGAATGGAAGCTTGCCAGGGTAGTGGAAACTTACCTTAGTGCCGACGGCATTGTACGAAAACTGAAGTTACTAGTCAGTGACACTACAATTTTTAAAGGAAAGTTACACACTAGATCAGTTTTCTTAGAAAGGCCTATCCACAAAGTAGTTACTTTAATTGAAGCCAATTAAGTCACACATAAAACAGTTACACTCACGTACACCAGAAATTGTATTTTTGTTGATTTTACTTCAATATATTTGTTTAAAGGAAAATCCCACATTTCAAGTAAATGTGTGATTTTGGTGGGAGTGTAAATGCTGTTATGTAGATGCTCTGCATATTTGTTTCATAATTAATTCTTTGTAATTAACTCTGTGAATTTTGTATTAATTCATTTGAGGTTCAATTTAAAGTGTAAATGAGTTGTAATGTGATGTAGATTCATTTGGTGTACTTTAAAACATAAGGCGCAAGGATGTGTCACTTTAAGGGAAATGACGTGCTGGTTAGTCGCCCGATGGACTGATGATGAGCAGACGCATCACAAGGCTCTGCTGAGTTAAAAGACGTTTAAGTTTAAAATCAGTGCTGTCACAAGCCAAAAGGACAGTAAAGAAGTTTTTCATAAGCTCAAAGACCTCTTTTCATGACAAGCGGCCAACGAGGTATTTGTTTGTAAAATGTAACAAAGGTGTTCATAATAGCGCTAAGCGCCATTTTGTGTTTGATGTATTTGTACTGTTTCACTTGTATACAGTTCTCACGGCGTTGTGGCGTTAAGACGTAAAAGGCACGAAAGATAAAGAAGACGACGATAAGAATAAACGCCCGTTTTAAAGAACCAACCTGTGTCTGTTGTTGTGGAAAGAGCTACAGTTGTAGTTGTCTAAAATTGAACACCTTTGCAATGTAAACAAATGGCAGGCTACATTTGTTATTCATATCCTTCACACTGCACTTTGATGTCAGGTATATTATGCATTTTTTATTGACATTGATATTTTTACATTTATTTCTAGAGAGATATTATTGAGTTTACAGGCTTAAAGCTGCAGTAGGTAACTTTTGTAAAAATATATTTTTTACATATTTATGAAACCTGTCATTATGTCCTGACAGTAGAATATGAGACAGATAATCTGTGTAAAAATCAAGCTCCTCTGGCTCCTCCCAGTGTCCTATTGCCATTTGCAGAAAGTCATCCGCTCACGGTAAGAAATCAACCAGTCAGAGCTGCAGTCCGTAACTTTGTTTGTGTTCAAAATGTAGAAAAATGTATATAATAAGCGAGTACACCATGAATCCCTTTTCCAAACCGTGTTTTTGGCTTGTCCTGAATCACTAGGGTGCACCTATAATAAGTGTTTATATTCGGACTATTTTAGATTGCTTCGGGGGTACCGCGGCGGAGTAACACAGTACCTTTGTGATTCTTCATAGACATAAACAGAGAGAAGTAGTTCCGGCTACGATTTTCTTCCGCAAGACGCAAGCAGTTCTGTTTATTAACCGCTAGAGCGTCAAAAGTTACCTACCGCAGCTTTAAGTGGTCTTGCTGTTGTAAACACTGTTGCTATTGTAGAAAAAAATATATATATATATTTACGTCACATTTAAAATATAATTATATTTTAATTCATTTCTGAATTGTTTTTATTTTTATAATTATAATTCAGAGAATGAGAAATCTGAATAAGCCTTACCAGTGTTGTGATAATTATTTTTAAGGCACTCAAGGTGTTAAAAAATAAATAAGTACTGTAATCTAATAAAAGTTCACTTTATGAGTTAGAGTCATTTTATTTACGTCTAAATTATTAACAAATTGTACTAATATTATGATTGGGCGGGCATTCACAAAAGGGAATGTTATTACAAACAAAAAAAAAATCGAGGAAATTTTGCTTCGACAAAAGGGCACTTAAGGGGCAAAGGAGCAGGTGCTCAAGTGAACTGGTTCTTTGGGACAATTTGATCAAATAAACCAGTTGAAAAAAAAAAACGGTTCACCGGTTCTTTTGCACTTGATGTAATGTCACTGGCGATGACTGCCCTTCATTCAAGCCTTCGGTTTACCCGCGCTTATAACATTAGCACAGAATCAGTTCAGAATCAATCACCAAAAGAATCAGCTCGGTTCAGATGCTCTTTGCGTCAGTCTGCTTTACACTGAATCACACATATGTGCAGTATCATCAGCTCCTCGGTTCCCGAATCGGACGCGTCTGACAGAAATGGTTCTCGGTTCAGTGTACGAATAAATGTCGAAATAATTATTATTTATTATTGTTCTGCGTAGTTTGAAGAGAAACATTTTTTAATCTTCATCCCGGATATATATATCTTTTAATCAGAAAAAGGATGGGGGATCAAATGGGAGGATGGGGGGTCAAATGGGGGGGGGGGTCTTGTGCAGGGTCTTGCAGGGTCTTGTGACCCCCCAAGACCCACCCTGGCGCCGCCGGTGTATACAGTTATTATTCCATTATAATCATATAGCCTGTGTGTAAAAAGAATGTGACTGCCTTTCTGAATTAGACAGATGCTCAGATGAGAAACATCTGGGTAAACATACATATGGGCCTTTTTATTTACCATAACAAGTCTAGGGGGCCCCTTCTCTCTAGGGAGGAATCGAAATGTAAGTATAAGTACTCTTTAATCACGCCAGTCTTGCTAATGCAGCGTATTGTCAGGGTTGTGTTTATGGTCATGTACCTTTAAATCAGACTGTTCTCTGCTGTAAAATGAGTGTCCTGATAAACCAGGCCTAAAAATCCCATTCACGTCATAGGCAAAAACATTTCAAGAGTGTGACTGTCCTTGTGTACAGAGTATATGAGCAGACTGGAGCGTCAACAATTTCCCCTCCGCGCTCAGAGCATTTAATAATCACTACACTCCAGCTTCACTACGGGTACACCATTTCCTGCTCCACTCCTCGTTCACTGACACCAAAAACACTGCTCTGCATCTAAAGTATTTCAGAATGTTTGAAATATCACAGTTCTGTTCATAACATATCTTTAAAAAAAAAAAAAAAAAAAAAAAAACAGTGTTTCAAAATGGCTTATTGGATCACTAGTGTGAAACTAGTTATTTCCTACCATAATGCCAAGCTAATAACATGGTTGTCAGCATTAAAATGTATAATTGCTGTTTCTGCAGTGCAAATGTTTGGAATGAAATAACAGTACGTTTTCATCAGATATTTTACCTACAGATCGGTGCATTTCTTACAGCTTTCTGCTTATTCAAAATCAGATACAGATGAAGAAGCACTGTATGAATGCATTATTAAGTGAGCAATTGCGTATGGATAAGTGCTGTACCTGTTTAAATCATGCTTTTTCCTGAAAATATAAAGTATCTAGAAGAAAGAAACCTTGAGTACTATAACTGCTCATGTCCATTGCTGTCATCATATCTTTAACATTCTTTTTTTAATTGAGTGACCGATCTCTACCAAGCTAGCTTAATATGCAGTTATATAATGGGCCATTGCCATGAATTGTACTTGTGATAGAGCGGGGGTGGAACACTCTCGGAGCAAGTGAAAACTGTGAAAAAAATCAGCTTCTTGCTCCATTCAAAATCACACCGCTCCACTCATATACTCTGCTTGTGTATTACCTAAACATCATATTGTCAAATAACTGTCAGGCAATTAATGAACCTGCACCTTAAATGTGTGTGTGTTTATACATACATTTGTGTAGTCCTTCTGTAATCACGTAATATTCTTCTCCATGATCCACACTATAAAACACATACAAAGTTGTATTATATATCCAGTTATGATCATGGCTTCCAATGATTATGAAAACAATATAATCTAGATAAAACAACATGTTAAAACATGCTTTAAACATACTATCATTATTCAACTAAATATTCAATTCACAGCAAATAACAAGACAAAAGAAACCACTCAATCTGCTCAGAATTTTCTCACTGGTCTTGTTTGGTTTCCCAAAGGCTGAACTGGTCTAAAGCACATTAAACCAAATAAAACCAGACCATAAGAAATGAACAGTTAAGGTGATGCTGGGTCAGTAGCAGCTGCCTTTTGTGGTGTCTTTACTTACTCCCTCTCCTGAAACGTCTGTGTTGTGGAACTAAATAGATGGTTCTGTGTCTAAATAAGCTAAATTCTTGCCAAGAATGATGCTAACCTCAAATCGCTTCATGTCATCTTCCCATTTATTAAATAATGACAGCACCTTTAGTGCAAAAAGACGGCAACTGTGACACTCTAAAGTAATGAAACTATGGCACCATGTGCTTTTTAAAACAATTTGCATAGGTTTCAAATTATATTGTGGTCTCGGAAAATATGTAAATGCACATGCCCAGTAGCCGCAGCTGTATCCTTTCTAGCCTTAACCACAAATCAGAAAGGAGAGTAGATTAACTTTGGTGGACTTACCTTTGAAAAATGTATATACTGTGGTTGAAAAAATACTTTATGATGTTTATTCATGTTCATTTTGTGCTTGATGTAAATATAAAAAGCCAATCGGTTTGATCAAGAGACTTTATGACATTTACATTACATGATTTGACAGATTTTTAAGTAGAAAGGGTGACAGCACACCATATAAAAAAAAGAACATTCATGTTTTCATAAATGCTGGCCAAATTCAAAATTGAAATTAAATGAAAATGAAAATTAAATAATATTTGAGATCAAGGGGGCCCTACACAGCTTGTGTACTTTGTGTATAGGGAGGATCGGGTCTGGACAGGGCTCATACTAGTGCTGTTTCAATCTGTTATATTGTTGTGTCCTCCAGAAACCCCTAGACTTCTATCTACATAGAGACACTGAGTAATTAAAATAATAAAACCTAAAAACTTGCTGCTCAACATACTTGAGTTTGTCCAGATTCTTGAGTTTTGTAGAGAGTAGCTTCACTCCTGAATCTCCTGGGTGATTGTAGCTCAGATCCAGCTCTCTCAGGTGGGAGGGGTTTGAACTCAGAGCTGAAGACAAATAACCACAGCCTTCCTCTGTCACCATACAGCCAGACAACCTACAGACACACACAGAGACAGTCCACATCACATTAGTTTGGCAGTCATTTACACATGCTGTTATTTTATGTAGTTTCACCAATAAAAGTATAATAATAAGAAACAGTCATCAATGTTTACAAATACATTAAATGAAATGGGACAAATTTAATCTTGACTGTTACAATTTTAAGTTAGGTAGGGCACTTTCAGCTGTGAGTCCCATAATGGGGGCGTGCTGGCTAACAGGGCCGGCCCTGACCCCAATTTTCTGCCCTAGGCAAGATTTTACCTGGCGCCCCATGCATCACAGCCCATTTCACCCTGTCATTGTGTTCATGATTTAGCATATATATATACATATATATATATATATATATATATATATACACACACACACACACACACACACACACATTACAGCAGAACTGTTTCCAACACTCATAATAAATCATCATATTAGAATGATTTGTAAAGGATCATGTGATAGACTGGATGTCACATGTGACACTGAAGAATGGAGTAGTGATGCTGAAAATTCAGCTTTGCATCACAGAAATAAATGATAATTTAAAGTATAATAAATTGAAAACAAATTATTTTAAATTGTAATAATATATCACAATATTACATTTTTCTGTATTTTTGATCAAATAAATGCAGGCTTGATGAGCAGAAGAAACTTCTTTCAAAAACATTAAAAATAGTAATGTTTCCAAACTTTTGGCCTGTGCTGTATCCCCCCAAAACTACACAACTGTAGAGTAAAACATTAATAAAAAAGTGATAATAAAAAATGCGTCTTAAAACTGACATGATTGTACAAAATCACAGTCTGGGGACTCAGAACTCAGAACAACTGCTAACATTAAGTTTAAGGTAAAAATAACTGCCATGAAATTATAGTATCTTACTCCTATGCAATAAATTGTTCTTTCACTACATCTCTTTACCTCTGTCTTTATCCTCTTCTCTTCTTTTTGGCACTGTATCTATCGCAGACTATGCTCATTTATAATGTGTCGTGTAAATTCGGCCTTCCGTCACAATCAGGAAACTTTCACCGTGTCTAGAACTGGCGCGAGCTGCCAGGCCCGTTTCTACGAGCTGTGTGTTAACAAAAGCAGTGCTGTCTACATTGTAGTGATGTGTCGTTCTTGAACGATTCGTTCATTTTGAACGAATCTTTAATGTGACTCGGGAAGAACGAGTCGTCTCGGGGAGTGATTCGTTCAGTCGCGCATGCGCATTATTCTATGGGTTCTGTTCTAGTAGTAGTAATTCACCTGTCATTCAATGCAGTCTTGAGCCGGAAAGATAATTGATTAGTTCATAGTTCGAGTCTATCGGGTTTTTGACTCGTTCCTCAATCACGTGACAGCCCAATACGTTAAACCCAATGCAGCATGAGCCGGAAAGAGAATTGATTAGTTCATTTCGAGTCTATCGGGTTTTTGACTCGTTCCTCAATCACGTGACAGCCCAATACATTAAACCCAATGCAGCATGAGCCGGAAAGAGAAATGATTAGTTCATAGTTCGAGTCTATCGGGTTTTTGACTCGTTCCTCAATCACGTGACAGCCCAATACGTTAAACCCAATGCAATATGAGCCGGAAAGAGAATTGATTAGTTCATCTCATGAGTCTTCAGGTCGAGTCGTTCCTTAATCACGTGACAGACCCACGCTAAAACCATAGACACTGGCAGTAAAAGAATGCAGATAATTGAATAGTTCATCTTTCGGTTCTTCGGGATTTTCGTTCTTTTGTACTGTGTGACAACATTGGCTAGAGTAATTAGTTCATTTACAACTTTCCTTACAAAATGGGTGCGTAGTACTTATTTATTATTAGTATTATTTACTCTTACAGTAACGTGATGCATTTCTGGTTTCAAATTGTTGTTTTTAATTTCTGTCATGGTGGTACTTTTCCATAACACTGAATATGGAAATAAAGAGTTGGTTATGCTTAAAATGTTGATCTTTTTTCCTGTCTGTTTGTTTGTTTTTGTTTAGTTGTGCAGTTATTAAATCAGATTGTCTGTGTAAACCATACTTTTGTAGCATATGACACTTTATAAACATTAAAAACACTGTACATACTTTTGAATAGTTGTTTATTGTTTATTACAGAAAAGCTTTGTAACAAAGAGGACAACTATTCCAAAATAAATTAAAATAATAAAAATGTAAATAATTAAAAATGAAATTAAAATTAAAAGATAATAAAGCCACAGGGTCTAATAACCTTAACAAATGAACTTTAAAAGTACAATATAAAAAAAAGAAAAACTAAATATTGCACAACAAGCTATTCCCAAAATAATTTTAAACCATTTGAATAAAAAATAAATGAAAATTAAGAGATACTAAAGCTATGGAGCCTTATAACAATAACAAATTACCTTTTAAAATCACAACAACAAAAATATTGCACAACAGGCTAGTCTTTTTCTAAATAAATAAAAATAAATAAGCTTTAAAATAAATAACACACTGTGGCTATATTTTTAGGACTTGCTTTAAGGCATGTTTACATTATTAAAAAAAAAACAAGCTCCCTGACCTTGGATGGGCTGAGTCTGTGAGTTCTTCTATCTGAGATAATCTGCCCAGTTTTAGAAAAAAAAACAATTTCAGATGGCACGGATGTGGCCACAATGCAAAGTCTTGTCTTTGTGACTTCAGAAAGGCTTGTGTATACTGGTGAACATCTCCTCCACCAGGCCAGAGGGTCTGATGTGCGGGGTAAGAGTGGCTCTGCAAGGTTGGCCATCATAGCATCTGAGGTCTTAGAAGAGGTAGCAG
Source organism: Carassius auratus (assembly GCF_003368295.1). Classification (NCBI taxonomy): domain Eukaryota; kingdom Metazoa; phylum Chordata; class Actinopteri; order Cypriniformes; family Cyprinidae; genus Carassius; species Carassius auratus. Next base: position 498,506 of record NW_020525450.1, on the reverse strand, counting down.
AAGGCCTCAAGCTTGCTACCCTCTCGTCAAAGTCTTCCCAAAACATGGCCCCTGCACTGGCAGTGAACCAGGATCTGAAACGCCTCACTCTGAGCTGGGTTAAAACTGTTAAAGCTGAAGTTATCATAACCTTAATGTCTTTAACTAACATTAATAATTCAAATTCAAAATGTTATTTGCTTTTAATGTATGTCATTATGTCCTTTTTTGAGCAATCTTCTTATACATATATTACACCAATATGTCAAGTCTGCCTAGGAAAAGCAATTATTATACCAGCAAACTCAAAATTGGAGTAAAAATGAACAAACTAGTCTATAAATACTTTTTATTGTAAGCTTGGATTATTATATTATTATATAGCCTAGTGTTTATTTACCGATAGACAGTCAAGAAGACAAATTAATCAAAATTTTATTTATTTATAACAGTTTTATTTATTTATAAAATAATAACAAACCACAGATCCTCAACAAACAGTAACAAAAACACGGTGACAGAAATGTCATTAATAGAGCATGGGGCTGTCACGTGATTAAGGAACGAGTCAAACTCGACCCGAGACCCGAAAGACTCATGAGATGAACTAATCAATTCTCTTTCCGGCTCAAGACCGCGTTGGTTTTGCGTATGGGTCTGTCACGTGATTAAGGAACGAGTCAAACTCGACCCGAAAGACTCATGAGATGAACTAATCAATTCTCTTTCCGGCTCGAGACCGCATTGGTTTCGCGTATGGGGCTGTCACGTGATTAAGGAACGAGTCAAACTCGACCCGAAAGACTCATGAGATGAACTAATCAATTCTCTTTCCGGCTCAAGACCGCGTTAGTTTCGCGTATGGGGCTGTCACGTGATTAAGGAACGAGTCAAACTCGACCCGAAAGACTCATGAGATGAACTAATCTAATGAACACAAATCAGTGTGGGGGCTTAAATTTTTTGGACTTTACAACTTTAAGCAATACCTTCAAAATCAACTGGCTCAGACAATTTATTAACAACCCAACATCACTTTGGAACTTTATTCCAAACTATATTTTCTCTAAAATTGGTAGCTTAAAATTTCTGTTATTATGCAATTATAATATTAGCAAAATCCCAATCAAACTGTCCAGTTTTCATAAACACATGCTTTTGGCTTGGTCTCTCTTATTTAAACATAACTTCTCACCTCATCGATATTACATTTGGAACAATAAGGACATTCTCTACAAAAACAAATCTTTATTTTTTGAAAATTGGTACAGGAATAATATTATACTTGTTGGCCAACTCTATGACACAAATGGCAGATTGTACAGTTATTCAGATTTTTTGCAGAAATTTCAAATTCCTGTTTCGGTTAAGGAGTATGCAATTGTCTTTGATGCAATTCCTTCTGGTATCAGAATGCTGCTGGGAGGCATTAATTTCCCATGGCCACTGACTCACAATATTGATTTATCTGATACTGCTGTGGGGAGTTTATGCTTTTCTGCGGTGCACCAGATGAAAAATAAAACTATTAGGAATTTATACCAAAAAGACATTGTTACTATACCTTATATAATCCCATATTGGAACAGGTTAATAGAGAATGTCCCTTGGAAAAATGTTTGGTCTTTACCTTTCAAATATATGCTTACTAATAAAGTGAGAGAAGTTACGTTTAAATTAATTCACAGATTCTACCCAGCAAAGTGTGTGCTGAAGTGGTATAAACCAGATATTGAATCTAAATGCTCTTTCTGTAAAAGGTCAGATGAGGATATTTATCATTTATTTTGGAAATGTTCATACACAGAAAAATTCTGGTCAGATGTCCTTGAATTTATCCAAACCTTTTTCATTATGGATTTTTCATTTTGCTTTAAAGATGTTTTCTTTGGTGTGGCTGACCTTGAGACGGACAAGGAAGGAAAGTATTTCATTATTAATCTTTTATTTCTACTCGCTAAATACCACATCCATAAATGTAAGTTCAGGGGCTCTAAACCATTCTTTCTTGTGTTTGAGAGTGAAATCGATGAATACTTGGACTCCATAAGATATTCAAAGAACTGTAAAGCTATAAAGACTGTGCAGATATACTCAAAACTTGTGACACCACGTGACTGAATGAAATTGTAACTCATAACTGTTAATGATGCTATGAATTGGACTGCTTGTTAATTAGCCTTGCTGGACTTTGCAGACCCCATTGGATATGTTTAATTTATGTATGTACTTTATTTATTTGTGTATAATTTATTTATGTGTATGATTTGTATGTTTTGTTTGTTGTTTGTAACTGCTAATGCTATCAATAATAATAAATAAAAAAATAAATAAAAAAAAATAAAAAAAAAGATGAACTAATCAATTCTCTTTCCGGCTCGAGACCGCATTGGTTTCGCGTATGGGGCTGTCACGTGATTAAGGAACGAGTCAAACTCGACCCGAAAGACTCATGAGATGAACTAATCAATTCTCTTTCCGGCTCACGACCGCGTTAGTTTTGCGTATGGGGCTGTCACGTGATTAAGGAACGAGTCAAACTCGACCTGAAAGACTCATGAGATGAACTAATCAATTCTCTTTCCGGCTCACGACCGCGTTAGTTTTGCGTATGGGGCTGTCACGTGATTAAGGAACGAGTCAAACTCTACCCGATAGACTCATGAGATGAACTAATCAATTCTCTTTCCGGCTCAAGACCGCGTTAGTTTTGCGTATGGGGCTGTCACGTGATTAAGGAACGAGTCAAACTCGACCCGAAAGACTCATGAGATGAACTAATCAATTCTCTTTCCGGCTCAAGACCGCATTGGTTTTGCGTATGGGGCTGTCACGTGATTAAGGAATGACTTAAACCCGAAGACTTCTTGTCAGATAAGAGGTGAGATGAGCTAATCACAGACTGAAGACCCAGGTAAAGAATTCATATTTTTTTCTGTATCTTATAGCATTTTATTTTTGTATTGTTTGTAGTGTGATCAACGTTTGCGTAAGTACTAGATGTGTTGGGGAGGTAGCACTTAATATTTTAATAACATTTTGCTAAAATGAACGAAATGAACGAAATGACTCGAAAAAAGATTTGTTCATTTGCTGAACGAGACTCAAAAGTCTGAGTCGGTAAAATGATCCGAACTTCCCATCACTACTACATTGGATGCGGCACCGAGCACGCTACACAACAAATTACCAACAACTGATCGTGTGCGCCCTCTGTTTCTGACGCACTTCAAGCACTCGATGGGCGGGGGAAGATTGAAGATTGATTTTTTTTTTGCTTTATTTGGTAGTATTTCAGATTAATGGTTTTTAAATAGTAGCCTATTATAAAAAAAATAATATGTAAAAAAAAACAAAAAAAATTCACTCGTTCACTCATTCTGGCGCCCCTATGGATGAGTGGCGCCCTTAGCATTTGCCTATACCGCCTATGCCGCGGGCCGGCCCTGCTGGCTAACCCCCATTATAGGGACTGACAGCGGACTTAAAATTTTAACAATTCCTTACTTCAGAGTGTTACACACATAATTTTGGTATCTTTGGAAAGAAGACCCTTTGGGCTGTACCTTTTATCAACCAGAGTTGACAATGCTCAAAAATATAAAAAGTTATAGACACTGAAGTGCCTTTATTTTTTTTTACCACACTGAATTTTTTTTATATATAAAAAGACATGATATCAGTCCTGGAGCAATCTAGAAAAGTAATGGGTTGAAAGTCACATGTCTAATGAGTTTCTATTACAAATCTGAAGAAGATACCAAGAAATTAGATTCCTGCAACCATTTTTCTGAGACTATGTCTAGCCCCCCCACCCCCACGAATATAAAAAAAAATTACCAAGTGTACACACACACACACACACCTATATACATACATATATACATTTTAGTCATTAAACATACCACTGCATGTTTTTCAGTTATAAAACTCTAGAAAGAACTTACACATCATATAAGTGATTTATTTGAGCACTAGAAAAATACAATAAAAATAATTTGAGTAAGAAAATATGTTTGCATAATTTGTATGCCAATTACATAACATGCTGAGATTGTTAAAAATGCAGAATTTACAATGAATTACAATAAAAATACGTGCTGATGGCCAGTTATACACTAAGTAGACAGCCTAAAGGCCCTTTTTACCGCCGCGGGTACCGCCGCCGCAGCATCTGTAAAGTGCATTTGCAGCTTTTGACCGCTGAGTGGCGCTTTAACCACAATTTATCAAACAAGCGAATCACAGCACATTTTCGCAAATAGACGTCAGTTTTGCCTCGCTGATGTGTTACATTCGACAGCTTCAGTCACGGAAAATGAAAGAAAAAGACTATAGTTAAAATATTTAATAGATTTAATATGTAATATTCACAGATGAACGTTTGGTACTTATGAAGTTATGTGCATTTATTAGAACGAATTCAAGCAGGATAAATGTCAAGCCTGTGCCTAAGTCTGTGCTTATATTTTCTCTAAGCTACATGGTATTATTTTATTTTAGATATTAGACATATTTTAAAATATTAGACATATTTTAGATTTGATACATTTAAAAGGTGTGCAGTATTTATATCATATGAATTATGTGTTTTATTATTCAAAAGAAATTGTGGTTTACTTTGCATCGGAGCATTAAAAGTGGTAGCCTATTTTAAGGAGGTAGGCTACATGGATTAATATGCAATGTCAATATTTTCATATATTATGCCTAGATTTTAATTTATATTTTAAAATTCCTTTAATAAAACAACATGCATTTTTGCTATTCATTACCTGTCCTTTATTTTGACAGATAACTTCTTGGGAAAAAGACATTTGTCTTTAAACTGATTAAGAAATTGTTGCATGTTTAAACGTGAAGCGCTGTATAATTTCGTTCCCATTATTTATGCCTAATTAGCCTAAAACAAGAAACGAATAAAATTAAACCTGCACGATTAAATCTTTGAAAATCTTTGACGGATTAATAAAACGTCCTCAAGATTAAACTCAAGTTCTCTCATTATAATCAACAAAATACACACGATGTAAAAAAGAGCTTCATTAACTGACAACATAAGTGATTTTAAAGGGAGCCTTCTTTATTTGCTTTAAGTGCTGGGCGATAGCATATGGCCTAAAAAAAAAAATCTGATTTATGATTTAAATTGATTTAAAAATCAATATTCAAATGACAAATAATTTTTTCAAAACAAGTTTTAATATAGTTATAAACTTATAACTGAGACAAGATGATACAAAACTGTAAAGTTATTACCTTAATGCTGGAAAGACCTTTATTTTATTATTATTATTTTTTTTATATATATTATTTTTTATTATTATTTTTTTTTTTTGTTAATACTAGCCCATCAGCTGTGCAAATTTTGATTGTGAGGAAAATAACAGTACATTTTTGTCAGTTATTTTATCTAAACAGATCGATTAATTTCTTCAAGATTTCAACATCAAATAGCCTACTGATAGCACTGTAAGATTACATTTGTTTGAATGCATTATTGCTAAAGCGATTGCGTGTGAATGTGCTTTATCTGTTTAAATCATGCTTTAACCTGAAAATAATCAGTAAAAGAAACAAACTCATATAGCCTTTAACATCCCGCTCGACTATTGCAGTCATTATAACCTGATCAAGCCATAGCTAAATATGTTTAACATGAATTCTTGCTGAATATGCAGTTATATTACGGCTGTTTGCATGAATTGTACTCGTGATGGAGGCTCCAGTCAGAATCACACCGCTCAGCTCATCCTCTGCTCGGCGGTGTGTCTCTGTCAGACTCGTGGCGGAGGGTTGAGCCGCTCAGAACTACGGGAGCCCTTGAGTGGAGCATTGGTGGATGTTAAAAAGAAAAACGATTTTCATTCAAACAAACCGATGTAAATTACAAATTCGAGTTAATTGATAAAATCGATTTATCACCCAGCCCTGCTTGATTTCATATAATTTAATGAAAAAAAAAGAATGCAGCTGCATTTAAATGCAGGTGTGTAAAATATGTGCAAGATTTGCACTGCATGTGTGATGGTAGATGTGCAGCTTTTATTCTTATTTATTTTATCTTCATTACAAATCTTGTTTGGTTTCATTTTGGATAATTGCATGTAAAAAAATAATTTTTGTTGTAATGCAAAATGTGAATTAATATTCATATGCAAGTATTTGTGCAAAAATTATTAATTGGCATTAATGACAAGGACGCATTAATATTTAACATTCAATAATCTGTGAATGTTGCATTTCTCTGTCAGAGAGAGCCAGCACTGTGAATTTCATCTTGCAGCAGACAAGAAAACATTTGTTTATTAATAAATAATTAAAATGTCTCATTTTTCACAATTATTAGGCTACTTCTGCATGTACTTTGTGGCAAACTTAATGCATGTGCTTGAGCGCAGAATATATTAAGATTTGATTATGTAAATTTAATATAAACCTCTGATTAGTTGAATATAACAAATGAACGACTAGAACTAGAAAAATCTTACGTGGGGACAGACCATTTTTTAATCTATAACCAAAACAACAGTCCTATATAAACTGGTTCAGCAACTTTGAAAGCCTCATAAGACACTGTCCATATGAAAGAGCAATTCACACCTTTATCTCAACCCCCACAAGACACACATAACTAACCCCAAAAACCCAACCCCCTCCAGCTGAACAGAATTCGGTCTGTGTTTTGGCTCTGAGGAACGGTGTGTTACTGGGCTGAAACATTCCTGGACTCATCAGCACTACTCTTTGTATTCAATATTTTCTCGCAGCCCATATTATTATTTTCACAAGACCATAATGATAATAACAAATCATCAATTAATAATTAATCATTATTTTACAAAAATCATTGTTATTTGTGATCGTGGATGTTTGCGGAAGGCTTTAAGACCAAGCGGAATCCTCCGTTCCCGCCTCACAGCGAGTCCCGCGCGCTCAGTGATACAGCTTCGGTTTGACTTTACTGAATCAGATTGAGGCGAATACAACTTGTTGATCATGAGACCAACATTTAGCAAGCAGGAAACATTTATTCTAACTGAAGGAAGACGTATTTCATTGAGCAAATGCTGTTAAATAGAGAGAGAGAGAGAGAGAGAGATTTTTTTGATTTTTAAAAATACATTTTATTACAAAACAGTTCTAATTCGCACAAGACTACATATACAGCTGAGTTTTTTTTTTACTCACAATATGCTGTTAAAAATCAAAGTATTATGAAATATATTACAAAGAACACCTTTTATACACCATCTCTGCTCAAACAACATTAGATTCTTTGTCGCATTGTAATAGCGGAAATCAATTTGAATTCTTGATTTCAACAGCATTGAAAAGAGCAATACTACATCTGTATCAGAATCTTTTTCAATTTTACTTTTTCTACTTACATAAATTGCCATTTTTGCTTGACCCAAGAAAAAGTTAAACAACTGACATTCATAAGAACGTTTTCTCAAATACTTAAAAGCACAAATGAAAACCTCCATTGAGAAGACTTCATCAAACTGTTTAAAAACAAAATAAACAATGGTCTTAGTCTTATACAATAGTTTTTAAAAAATAAACAATGGTCTTAGTCTTATACAATGCATAAAAGTATGGAACACAGTTTCTCTTTGTGAACAAAATGGACAACCCTGATTGACTTCATGATTTATCACTGAAACAAACGCATTGACAGCTATAGTACCATGCAAAATTCTCCATTGCAAGTCCCCTGTTTTTTTAAGCAATGGTGACTTATAAAGTGCACCCCATTTAGGTCTTGTATTCTCACTTAAATGTAAGACATTGCACCATGGTGTATCTATTTTACCATCAAGACTCTTCTTATTTAATGCTTTAACACAACACTCATACATAGCTTTACTGGACGCTTTTTCTTTTCCCAACAACCTTAAATTATTACTCTTTAAAAAAAAAACCATCACACATTTCTAAATCAGGACTTAAAAACAAATCCGGAAAAGGATCATCAGTCTTTGGTTGAATCCACCCTTCTTCAAAGTCTTTTATCATTTTTAATTCTTCTTTGGTAATGATTTCTTTCCATTTAGACAACAGCCGTGTTGACCTCATCTTCAACTCTTCTTCCATTGCTTAAGAGTCAGATAAATCATGTCCAGTTATACGAACTAGGCTTCCAAAAGTAATAATATGAGATTTAATAAGTGAGTCCATCAAGGCAGGAAAACATCCCTCATTTGACACATCCAAACGTGATCCACCAATCAAAGGTTCTTGAAGAGTCCAGTACAAAGAGTCTTTGTTTTCACTTCTCAATACTTTAAAAAGTGACCTTACATTGAATAAGTTACAACAAAAAATTGGTAACTTAGATACAGAAAACTTCTTAAGATTCATCCAGAACAAAGATTTGTCTAGACCCAGACCTTCAAAATGTTTCAAAATAATAGAAGCAACCAAACTCCAGTTCTCGTTCTCAGAACTTTCAAGAAATCTTTGTATATATTTTAGCCGAAAAGCTGCCACTCTACTCTGTAGATGAATCAAACATTGTCCCCCTTCATTTTTAGACAGATATAAAACACTTTGTGGCACCCAATGTAAATTATCCCCCCAAAAAATTAACTAATATAGACTGAGTTTTTTTCAAAAGAAGTGCTGGGGGTTCAATACATGCTAACAAATGCCAAAGAGTAGAGGCTGCTAAGTTATTAATAATTAAAACCCGCCCTCTATATGACATATGAGAAAGTAAAAACTTCCATTTATTTAAACGCCCCACAATTTTTCCTTCTATCCCCTCAAAATTCTTCTTTACAGTTGTATCATCTCTCAAATATACACCTAAATATTTAACCCTTGTGTACTGTTCGATTTCTGTGTACACCCTTTATGGTGCGGGTCAAATTGACCCTAATTGGATTCAATACAATTCCTCTAAAATCAGACTATGAAAAACAACAAATATTCAGGTACAAACTGTAAACTTTTATTATCAACATTTGTCAAATATTCCCCCAAAAATATATCTGAAGGTATAATTTAATGGAATTTTTTATTAACCATTTTTTAAAGATGTTTTGTTTTGACAAAATGTGAAAATAAACAGTATGCTGACTTTTTTTGCATATACATTTTTTTTACTTTTTTTTTTTTCTTAGAACATCATAACTGAACAATTAAATGTAGCTGTATAATGAAAATATTTATTTTTCTTAAGTTGGCTGTTTTGTAAACTCATTTCATAAAGTCAATAAGTTACTTTTGACATGAGCACACAGCAAGTGTGTGCTTTTGGCATATGAATTTCTTGCACTTCACACACATGGTGCTGGTTTTGCTGTCGCGCTTGGATGGGCACACCTCACATCTCTTCCATTTTTTTACCCTATAATCTTTGTTCAATCCTTTATTTTCTGTGGGTCTGACTCCAGATGCACGTTTCTGACCTCCATGTTCAGAATCTCTTTGGGTAGCTCAGGTTTGTCATTTGTAATTTGCCATTAATTTTGAACATCATGATTTAGCTTTTTGAAGTGTGTTTGGTTAGGGTTAGAGCACTTTTAGATACACTTTAGCCGCGTTTCCACTATCGAGCTAGGACCGGGCGTGCTAGTGCGTGCCAGGGCCAGTCGCGTTTCCACTGTCACTTCCGGGGCTTGATCGTGCCTCGCCGAGGCTTCCTCGGGGCCAACGGCCAGGGTTTTTTGGCCCGACGAAAACCTTGGGCCAAAGCGGGCCAGCTGGGGCTAGAGGAGGGGTTATGAACAAAGGCGGAGTTTCTCCGCGTCTAGAGAGCTCAGCACTGCAGATCATTACAGAAAGATAACAGCTATATAACTTTAGCATTAAAGACTTTTTAAAATCAGTTGAGTTCAAAAATCAGTCTTACTCAGCAGCAAGTGTTTGAAATAACTTGATCCGATGTAGATTATAATCACTAAACAAAGCAGAAATCTTTATAAGCGATGTAAAAGATTATGCACGTTAAACATTAATAACGTTACCATAGTACCCATGGTAAATGCAACCAGGAGAGATCAGACGTCAGCTTCTTATTCTCTATCACAATTGTGTATTTATTTAACATATTTTATCTGTCATAGGTCTAGTCTCGACAGTTTATTTCCACGTAGCATATATCATCAAAATATAATAATGATTTTTGTTCGGGAGCTTTTATAAAAATAGAGAGTGTCTGCGCTGCGGATCATTTCTGAAAGCTAACAGATTTAACACCAGCAATAAACACCCTTTTAAATCAGTTGAGCTCAAAACTCACTCTTAGTCAGCAGGGAGTGTTTGAAAAAACTTGATCCGATGTGGATTATAATCACCTAAACAAGGCAGAAATATTTTAAGCGATGTAAAAGACTATGTAAATATGACCACTTGAAGAAATCAGACGTCAATTTCTTATTCTCTATCACAATCGTGTAATTATTTAGTAACTTATATTATCGGTCACAAGCCTCGTCTCAAGAGTTTAGCTCACGTTGCCTATCATAAAAATATAACAATGTTTTATGTTTGGGAGCTTTTATAAAAATAGATATATTATCATTCATTCTAAATGTGACATATAGGCTGTGGCTACAAATAAACAGAAACAGGCTTGACTGAATAAGCAGGCTATTTTCATAAGCGCAAAAAAATATTGTAGTGTATTTGTGTGTGATTAATTTTGAGTCCTGATAAATTAAATCAATATGATCAATTTATCACTCAAGCCCTATTCGGACGGGACTAGTTTTACAGGGGGTCGTTAGAGAAATCTGTGTTTCACAGACGTACTTGGTGATTTTAATCCCGTCCGAATCTGCCACGTCTGTGTTTTTCTCACACAACCTCTGTGATAATTCCAGAGCAAATTACCTACCGTTTTTCAGCAAACTCAGTGATCCTCTGAGAAAACTAATCCCGTCCGAATGCGGATGTCTGTGATTGCCGGTGATATTTTATTTCACAACGCGTTTCCTTGTGTGTTTTGGCCAACGTGAATTACCGATGCTCTTACCGCGCGGATGTTTGATATATTCTTAGCGGCAAATAAATAATAATAAAAAAATAATAAAATCAAGAGCAAGATCGCGTAAACTGTTAATACCGGCTATTGTAATATCAGCATCAGGTAAGATTACTCACGTTCATTTATGTACTCAGTTACATAATGTTTTAATTACATTTAATAAAAAAAAGAAGAAAAAAAAGAGAAGGAAAACAAGTTAAACTAAAGGAACCACACATTAACATGGTTTTGTTATACTAGTCATTTAGTATTTATTGGGTAATAATACTAAGGCAGTCATTCTGAATGAATGCAATGCACGCATACAGAGCGCGTGATCTCTGTGACGCCCAGATGCACAAATCAGACCCTCCCACCTCTGTAATAAACACAGAGATACTAGTCCCGTCCGAATTGGTACATGAACATCGCAGACGTCAGGTGGTAAGAATGAAAACTCAAACGTAGTTTAGATAACTAGTCCCGTCCGAATAGGGCTTTATTCTATAGTTAAACTGTCGATGCTTTTGAATTTGAATATTTAAATATCATGCAAACAAACGGCCGCTTTTAACATGTTCCTGTGTGATCGTGCATGTTCTAGTGATTTATTTCTTATTAGTTTTCTGATAACTTCTCTTTGTTGGTGAAATGATGGGTGTAATAATAAAATCTTCCTAATCATCAGGAAGGAGGAGGCGGAAACCTCGGACAATCAAATAAAGACTTAAATTACAAAAATAAACACAAAACAGCGCATCAGCCCCTCGCGGATGACTGATGCGCACAAATAAAAAGCAAACATAAAATAAAGCCCAGGCCTGGTCCTCTCTCGTCCTTCACTGTCGTCGCTCCAGTTTTATATTCTTCCATCTCCTCTGGGACTCGAGACCGGTGGTGGGTCGCAGGTGTTGCTTATTTCCCAATCACTCCACCGGCCTTGCTCGTGTTCCCACATCCCTCGGCCCCGCCCCACTCGTCACAATGGGGTTGCATGACATTGTTCTGAGAGGCGTGTAAAGGGCGTGTTTTAGTGACGCAGCAGAGCTTCAGGCCCTGACTGTGGAAACCCAGCGCTATTCTGGCCTCGGTGCTACTGGCCCGAGACTATGAGCCCCGCCTGGCCCGCTTTAAGCCCTGGCTCGCACTGGCCCGACAGTAGAAATGCGGCTAATGATGCAGCATCACTGTCTGCGGTTTAACTTTACTGAATCAGATTGAGGCAAATACAACTTATTGATCATGAGACCAACATTTAGCAAGCAGGAAAACATTCATTCTAACTGAAGGAAGATGTATTTCATTGAGCTAATGCTGTTAAATAGAGAGAGAGAGAGAGAGAGCGAGAGAGAGAGAACCAGTCTAGGTCTATTAAACTTAGAGCTCATTATATTGAAGTACAAATCCAAACACCAGAAACGTTATGCATTTTATGAATAATGAAATGTTATGAAAAGTATGCATTTTATTTATTCACATGCAGTACGGTTGTTGGTATTTAGCAGTTAAAACCTATTTTTAAACTTGAATTTAAATACTATTAAACTAACTTTAAATTCTCAAGGAGTTTATAAGTAAAAAAGGATAAAATGTCACAGGGCATGTTAAATAATCTAAATGAACTTGAGTTGATAATATAATTAGAACTAACAATATAATTCAATTTTTTTACATGAACAATTCCTGTATAAAATGGGACAGCAACCTTTATATCAAACCTTTTTAAATCATCCACAGCTGAGCATCGTGGGAGGCTGATCAAGTCATTTTCAGGCGCAATAAAAAAAAAAAAAACCTGGATAGCCTATATTAGGCCCTGGCTCTGCTCTGAAGTATACAATTTTAACGGATTAATCGCCTATTTTCATTTATTGCATGTCTTCTTTATTTTTTTATTTTTTAAACACGCTAAAAAATAAATTAAGTTTGTCAGAGGAAAAAATATACAAGTCGTCTATAGTTGCATTTTAATGGATTCATCACCTATTCTCTGTTTGCTGCATGTTTTTTTTTGTTTGTTTTTTTTACACGCTAAAAAAAAAATCAGAGTTTGTGAGAGGAAAAAATATAAGTCAGGTATAAGTAGGGAGGTGTACCGAAACCCGGTATTAAACTGGCCCCGGGGCTAAATTATGAAAGACCGTATCAGTAAGATCTGACGCTATCGGCTCTGCTGTCGGTACTGGAACAAGGGGAAAAAAATAATGCACTATGTATTTTTGCTTAATAATGTTATCGTGCACATCTTATCTCATCAAACATTTCTAATGTGCGATTATATTAAGACGTTTGTCTGTGAGATCTGCGAGATCTCTAATGCACGCCGCGGAGGCTGTCTGTCAGTCACACACACACACACCACAACGAGCGCGGCGCACGCACACGCATTAACTGTACATAAACTCCTGCTTAATAATAAAGAGTGACGATGGCAAAGATATTTGCTTAATGTTATCGTGCACATTTTATCTCACCAAACATTTCTAATGTGCGATCATATTAAGACGTTCGTCTGTGAGAGTTATAAAAAACATTTATAAAAATAATAA